>NW_026947855.1:110000-121018 GCF_034190915.1 Cavia porcellus | reverse complement strand
CTTCCACATATTAGAAGAGGAGCCAGGTCAGTAGTATAAGTGACAGGCTTTCAAGGTCAGGTAACCAGACCTGAACTGAATGTGACAGGCCCAGAGCTCAGGGCTCTTCTCACTTTGCGACTTCAACAGAAAGACTCCAGCACAAGAGTTCACAGGGACTTCTGTCCCCAAGGATGTAAGGGAACCTCTGGTGAGGGCTATAATTCAGAAAAAAATGTATGCAGGGCACATCTTTGGGACCAGTGTGAGTGGATGACAACACCAGAACACTAGGCGGACCCAGATTGAGGATTGACTGGGGGATAGTGCCTGGGCAGAAGTCATGCTATTCATGAGGACTCTTCTGTTAGGTTTTTTTGATGCAGTTGAAAGACAAAGACATAAGGAAAAATGTTCATTGCAGGCACAGGAGGTTGCTGGGGACTGCAAGGACCCTCAAAAAGGTGGATCTGGGAAACAGCTGGAAAACAGCAGAAAGACAGGTGTCTGATTGCAAGAGTACAGACTGTTTTTGGCACTCTTGAAACAGTAGCCTATGGCCTTAGTTCAAGGGGGCTGTCACAGGACACACATTGTGGGTGTGCAGCTACTGTGCCCCCACCTCTGGCAGTCCTGTTTTTTGTTTTTTTTTTTTTTTTTTCTCTTTTTCATTTTTATCGGTACCGGGGATCAAACTCACGACCGCCTGCTTGCAAGGCAGGTGCTTATGCCGCTGAGCTAAACCCCCAGCCCCTAGTCCTGTTTTGAAACTAAAACACAGAAAACTGGGGCTGGGGATTTAGCTCAGCGGCATAAGCGCCTGCCTTGCAAGCAGGCAGTCGTGAGTTCGATCCCTGGTACCGAAAAAAACAAAAAAATAAAATAAAACACAGAAAACTGTACAAAACACCCAAGGAATTTGTGGAGTGGAGAGGGTGGTAGTTGCCGCCAGACCCACTGAATGCAGACGCTGCCGAGGGAGGGACACGCTGTGACGGGAGCGTCGGCCGAGGGGAGTGGAGGTGTTCTATGTGCCCGGGGATGACATGTGGCTGGGTGGGTGGGTGGATGGATGGATGGATGGATGGAAGGCATGGTGGGGTGGGGTGGGGGTTGGGGGAGGGCTTCCCTCCTGCAGATGTCTGGTGAGATGGCCGGCTGTCCTTGGGGAGGCGGTTGAAGACCTGTTGCTTCTTTGCGAAAACCCAAGATGGTGCTCCCATTCTGACCCTGCACCTTCCTGCCGCCCCAGGTCTCCTGCTGCTCCTGTCCCTGCAGTGTGTCCCTTCTCATGTTCCCCGTTCCTGTTTCCCGTGGGAGCCAGCCCACCCGCCTAGTCACTGGCCCGGATGGTCCCAGTGAGTTTGGATCCCTCTCTGATGTGATCTGACTGATGGGCTGTTGGAGACCAGTAGGAAGCGGCTCTGAGCAGGATTGAAAATGAACTAACTGAGGGGCTGGGGATTTAGCTCAGCGGCATAAGCACCTGCCTTGCAAGCAGGCGGTCGTGAGTTCGATCCCCGGTACCAAAAAAAAAAAAAAAGAAAATGAACTAACTGATTGGCTTTCTGTGTTTTATCTGTTGAGTCTTTCCTGGGGCTAGGTAGGCCTCTTGCCTGGCGATGGGAGCTGATTTCTATTGAGTGAACCTCTATGAAACTCCACGGGTCCTGGCTGAGGCCTGCAGTGGCCTGAGATGCCAGAGATGCCTCAAAAGGCAAGATGAGTCCACAGTTGAGGACACCTGCCTGGCTCGGACACCCATGAAGTACATAGAGACTGTGGCTGTCGGCCTCTAGTGCATGCAGTCTCACTCCTACCGTCGTCCTGGAGATGAACCGGCTCTCCTAAACTGGCATAACTGGCTACTTGGAGAATTCTTTGAAGTGACTCCCAAGGTCCTGCTCACTGCCCTTCCCCTGGGTGGGGGTGGGGGGACTTTCCTCAGTATCCCCACTCTTTGTTTGCACCCCTATAGGTAGGGGTGGCCCGGAGAAGCACTTTGTCTTTTTGCGTGTGTGTGTGTGTGTGTGTGTGTGTGTGTGTGTGTGTGTGTGGTACTCGGGATTGAATTTAGGCTTGCCAGACAGGTGCTTACACCACTGAGCTAAATCTGCAGGCCGAAGCTCTCTCTTTGTCTTGGCCCTCGTTGTAGCCACAGAGTCGAGAACTCTGTGAGAGGGATTTTACCCCCCTGGAGCCTTAAAATCATACGACTCCGTCTCATTTATTCCGGCCTTCGCCACACACTGGTGTGGGAGATTGGGGATCTAGGTCGGACCACGGTAGCCGGCCTCCTGGTGGGGAGACACATCCCTGCCTTTCACTTTGGGATCTGGTCACATGGGCTAGCCAGAACCTCCGTGGATTCCTGGCTGTCGGTCCTTCCATCTCTCCTGCCCGCCCGTCGGGTGCATGGGCATGCACCACCTATCTGTTGTTTGGGCGGTATGATGTATGTATCTCAGCTCTTGGGCCGTGTCCCTCTGTCTGGCCCTGGTTTGCCGGCCTACCTTTATCTATTTACCTGTGTATGTATGTATGTATGTATGCATGGGTGGATGGATGGATGGATGGATGGGTGGATGTTTTGGTACTGGGAATTAAAACTCAGGACCTTGCATTTGCCATGTAAGCCCTTATGCCGCTGCGCCATATCCCTGGCCCTATTTAGTGATTTGTTTATTTATTTATTATTCATTCATGCTTGTGTTCACTTTTTTTTTTTTTCTTTCTTTTTTGCAATGGACATCAAATTGATGACCTTGTGCTTATCAGGTAAGGGCTTAAGCCACTGAGCTAAATCCCCGGTCCTATATTCAAGTTTTGTCCTGGGAATCAAACTCAGGGCCTCATGCTTGCCAGGCAGGTGCTGTGCTGCAGAGCTATATCCCTGGCCCGTGGCCTTCCTGTCTCTCACTGCCATGGCCTGGCGGGTACCTAGGGGTGTCCCTGGACTTGGCTTTCTGCCACTTATTGATTGATTAATTGATTGGTACTGGGGATTGAACTCACGACCTCGAGTTTGCCAAGCAGGCACTTATGCCGCTGAGCTAAACCTCTGTGGCCCGAGCTAAACCCTTGGCTCTCTGTCTTTTAATACAGTCAGTCACAGGGTCTCTGTGTGTGGTACAGAGTGGCTTGGAATGAATGAATGAATGAATGAATGAGTGAAAGAAAGAAAGAAAGAAAGAAAGAAAGAAAGAAAGAAAGAGAATGAGTGAAAGAAAGAAAGAAAAAGAAAACAAAGATCTCGTATACCTCCTGCCTGTCTCAGCAAACTGCCCCCCCCCCACACACACACACTGCAATGATAGCGGGTGTGGAGCGCCTTGCCTGGTTTTTGGAGGGATATCTCCACTGCCACGACCTGGTGCTGGGGAATTAGTATTAGTATTAGTACTCGTATTCATATTAGTATTAGTACCAGGGATCATACTCAAGACTTTGGACCTGCCAGGCAGGTGCTGATGTCACTGAGCTTCATCCAGGGCCCTGGGCCTGTGGGGTACTGCACCTTCCTTCCTTCCTTCCTTCCTTCCTTCCTTCCTTCCTTCCTTCCTTCCTTCTTTCCTTCCTTCCTCCTTGGCCTGTCCTTTACCATTGCCGTGTTTCCTGTGCCCCAGGGTACAGGATCCAACAACATCCCACTCTTCTCCCTACCCCGAGCTGATTTTCAGGGCCTCCTCTGCTCTATTTCTCGGGGCTGAATGTCACTGGGGAGGGGAGAGGAGGGGAAAGGAATACAGCTAGCTTATTTAGTGTAGGAAGGCAGACGGGGCTGGGGGGGAGGGGGGGGCGGGGCGGCGGCAGGGGCGGCGGGCCGCGCGGTGTGCGCGAGCGAGGGATCGAGTGCGCGGCGCGGGGGTCACGGGGTCACGGGGGCGGGGCATCGGCATAGGAACCGCTTCTGTGTGTGGTGGCCCCTCCCCCCCTCGGACGCCGCTGCCGGGGGTGGGGAGGGGGCTGTCGCGTCTGCCGAGTGTGCGCCTGCGCAGTGTGCGTGCGTGCGTCTACGTGCGTCCGCGTGGGGGGGGGGCGGGTTATCTAGGAAGTCGCTCCTTTTTTCGGCTGGATTTTGCTGCCCTCCTGAATGTGTCCTAGAAAGACACAAGAACAAAAACGAAACGAAACGAAACAAAACAAAACAAAACAAAACAACCGGGGAGAGGGAGGGAAAGGCTTGTAGGGGAGCTCCTCCGCTCACGGCCTCCCAGACCCCTCATTCCCTCCGGTGCCCGCCTCCTCGCCTCCTCGCTCACCACTCCCACTCCCCGGCCGCCGCCCCCTCCCCTACCGCGCCGCGGGGGGGCCCGTCTCTCTCCTGGTTCCGGCTTTATCCGGCCCTAGCGCGGTTCCCCTACCCCAGGTCCCGGGCCCCTGGGCCTCTGATCCCGGAACTGCCACTGAGCTGTCCTTGCTGTCCCTCTCCCTGCCTCGACCTCGGCCTCGGCTTTGGCCTCCGCCTCCCCCTCCTCCCCTCGCCCACCCTTGCGTCCCCTGCTTTGTGCCCTTGTGTAAAGAATTCGTTCCATGAGACCATACTCATTAGTGAAATAAATCAATCTCGCATGTGTGAATACCGAATAGTTTCCCTAATGTAAATAATGATTCAAATATATAAAAATGTGTGGTAATCATGATTCCCCATTAGGTGGCCTTGAAGCCTTATAAAGTTTTCACTCATTAATTAGAAAGGCTTTATTCTGGGCTTCTTGATATGAAAATATTTGAAGCTAGAGTATATGAAGTTTTACCCAAATATTTCAAGGAAAAAGACACTATGGTAACTACTATTAAGTCAGGTTATAAGGTGGTGAAGTACTAGGTTATTGAAACAGTCATGCTGTGACCTCTATTGTTATATTGTTATGTCCTGTTTTATCTCAATCTCCCCCTTATTGTTTCAAAAAAAAAATTATTTAGTCATTTCTTATGTTTGTCTTAATTAAAGAAAAAATTCAAAAAAATTAGGATATATAAATAGTAACTCTTTTCGATTTCCTATTAACTTGTTTTGAAGTCCTGTAGTACTCCCACGATCTTGTTTTGACTGATTAGACTGTGTTCCATTCTATATGATAGTATCAAGTTTGAAGACATAGGCAACTACTTTGAAGACAATAAGATTCACTAAGATACCCATTCTGGTTTGACTATTGTCTTCTTTGGAAGTCCTGTAATGTTTACAATGCCCAAGTTTTATTGGTCTTGTTCTCTACTGTTTTGTCCAACTTTATAATATCTAATAAGATAGACAATTCTTTTTAAGGAAACAAGGGACAACGTTGATAACCATTGTTGATAAACTTGTACTCTGTTCTACACCATGTGCTATGTCTATCCTTGGTATTGACTGACAGCTTTGTTTTGCCATATTTGACTGTATTCTCCCCCCCCCACCAAGAAAGTAATAAGCACTAAGGAGTAATAAAATACAAGATGTGTAAATTTTGTTGTAAAAAAGAGAGGGGAAAAAAAAAAAAAAAAAACAGAAAAAGAGCTCTAACGGATATAACAGCAAGTGTGTTTGGGGGTGTTAAATAGCTGACTTTATCAATGTTTTTGGAACATTGAACACAGCTGTTTGCAGTCTCCCTGTTTGAATGTCCACCTTGTGTTATTTGAAACTGTGATTTGAGGAACTATTTTCAAGAAGATAGTGTGTAATCTACTAGCAGGTAATTTCTTACTGTTATGTTTGTTTTGTTTTGTTTTGTTTTGTTTTGTTTTGTTTTGTTTTGTTTTGTAGTTCTGTATTGCGTGTACCCTTACGCCGCTTTGGTGTGTTTTGTGTTTTTCTCTTTTTCCTCTTAAATTTAAAAAAAAAAAAAAAAAAAAAAAAAAAAAAAAGAATTCGTTCCAGACACAAAGGTGGATGTAAAAGTGATCTACGTAGAATGCTTTTGTAAAGTGGAGGATCCAAATGGATTTAGGCCTGTGTGAGAGAGAAGGTGGGGTGGGTGTTGCCGCGGAGGCCTCTCTGCCTTCAGTGAAAGCCTTGAGTGAAAGGTGATGGGGGTGGGGAGATTTAAAGGGCCTGTGTTAAAACACAGAGAGAGACAGACACAGACTCACACGTGTGTTGTTTTACACACAGCAGTTACTCCTGGAGATAGACACACATAGACATATATCTAATAAATTCACTGTGTAACATTGTTTCTTCATTTTAAACATTTACTTTTCGTTGTTTTGTTTTGTTTTTGGCAGATACATTAGTTGAGAGACCCAAAGGGGTCCAGCGCGAGGAGGCAAGTGCCCCGAGGACCTTGAGTCCTATTGGATCAGCTGATAGGATAGGATGGGTCTGAACTCTGGGGCCTTGGCCTCAGAGGGCAGGCAGTGGTCCCCTGCGCAGTCAGGGCATGGTGTGTGTGTGTGGGGGGGGGGGGGGCTTCTATTTTTTTTTTTTTTTTTTTTTTTGGGGTTCTCTCTGTTCTCTCCCTGTCCTGATTATACAATACTAAGGAAACACTTTTTATTAAAGAATCAGGATAACTATCTGGAGCAATGGATACCTTTGGTAGGTTTTGTTTTGTTGTTGCTGCTGCTGTTGTTGTTTTGTTCTTTTAATGACCAGAGTTAAGTGGGTAATAAACATATCTTTAAACAAAATCTGCCCCTCTGTTGAATCAGGGTATATTTTTTTTTTAAGGGAACAAAACAAAACAGTGTAAGGGTACAAGTAATACAGGACTTAAAAACACACACTTGCAGTTGTATAAATCAGGATCTATGGATCCATGTTTCATGAGTGCCTCTGATAAATGACCTAAGAAGTCAGAGCGGTTTTCACCTTTCTTTAGAGACGTACTTGACAATGTAAAATAACTAGAAGGCTTGGATTTTATCCTCCTCAGACCTTCAAGAATACACGTCTGGAAAAATGTCTCTTGTTCTCATCTCTTACATTGTTGTCAGGCCACTCGGGGTCTTGGTTGGGAACCAACCAAGATTGTGCACCGTTGGGAATTGGTGGTTCCCCTGCCTCTCTGTCTTCTGGTCTTCTAAAATGAACGGTATGATACTCATCTCTCATGTCCAAATGCAATAGCGGCTTGTAACACTGCCTGTCTCTCACTAGAAGTCATTGACGTTCGGAGTGACATTGCATCTTCCCAGCCTAGCTTCTATAGATCTGAGCAAATCCTTGAAAGACATTGAGGTACTTATCAGGGTCACCTGAAGATTTTCCTAGCTGTAGATAGAATTTGCTGTAAGTCGCCGAGATATATATATATATATATATATATATATATATATATATATAGAGAGAGAGAGAGAGAGAGAGAGAGAGAGGGAGAGAGAGAGGGAGAGAGAGGGGGAGAGGGAGAGAGCGCACAACCACTGTAGCATGTGTCTTTATTTATAGGCTTCCGAGAAGTACAACGTCAACCTCAACCCCGCTTTGTAGCGATTTGTTTGCCGGGCTGGCCTGAGCCCCTTGGCCCTTTGCCTCCTTGGGGCTGCAGCAGCTTGTTCAGGTGGCTTGTTTTGGACTCTCTGTGTTTCCTGGGCAGGCAGGTGGGCAGGCGGGCAGGCGGGCAGGCACCAGGCACCAGGCAGGCAGGCAGGCAGGCAGGCAGGCAGGCAGACAGACCTCGCTTTAGCTGTCGTCCTCCCCCCCCCCACCCGGGTGATTGATCTATCTCCGGATTCAAAGGCTCCCTCCACCCTGCCTGCCCGCGCACTCACTCGCCTACTCCTTTCCGCGGTCCTCCCTCCCCCCTTGGAGGCCAGGGGACCCCGCCGATTGGGCCCCTTAGGGTGATTTTGAACATCCTGCTCTTCCAGCTCAGAGACCTCTGGTGATCTCGCTGGTGTTTGAGGTCGTTGTGGGGCTCCACCTGGTGGTGGCTTTGCTATGATGTCGCGCTCGTAGTCAGCAGCTGGAGCGGCAAGGGCTGACGTGTGGCCTTGGCGACGGGGACAGAGTCCCAGGAGGTCCGCCTGCTAGGCGGGACTGCAGCGGTCGTGCCTGAGCTGAGCCGGCGGGCGCGCTGTGCGGAGATTGGATCGGCAGGGCTATGTGAGAGGTGACTGTTGCCGCCTTTCCGCGGCCGGTCGCGGCTAGCCGGGGGGTGTGTGGGTGACCCGAGCCGGTCGACCAGCACACCCTCCTGCTTCTCGGCGGCCCTCCGGCCGGCCACCGAGACGCAAGGAGGGAAGAGATGTGTTCCCTCCATCCCGGCAGGCAGCCGGCTGGGCCGGCTCGTGGAAGGGAGTGTGTGGCCAGCTCGGCCGGGTCACCGGTGCCTGTGTTCCTCTTTGCTCTTCTCCGGACTCCTTGCGGGGTCCCCGCCTTGTCCTGGCTGCAGCGCGAGGGGCCGTGCAGGGCTGTTGGGCTTTGCCCCCGGTGGTTGGAAGTCTGGATCTGGATCGTTGTGATTCCCCAAGTGTGAGCTCGCGAGCTCGCGGACTGGCCGGGGCCGGGGCCGGGGCCGGGGCCGGGGCTGGGGCCACCCGCCCGTGGAGGTTGTCGGGGCCTCGGCCTCGAGCCCGAGTGGGTCCTGGTGTTTGGAGGGGCGGGCGGGGACCTACCTGTCTCAGTCAGCGACTAAGTCCGAGTTAGGCTCGAGGATCGGCGGGGTTCGCCCGCCCGGGGAGGGTGCCCGGCCTCCGGGCCCCAGTGGGGACCCAGTGGACCCCAGTGGCCATAGGGCTCGGCCCATTGCCCGTTTCCCCAAGGAAGGCCCAGGTGAGAGGGTCTCGTGCTGTCCCCCGCGCCAGCAGGTGGCTCGGGGAGGGCGCTGATGGAGGGCTGGCTTGGTCCAGCGTCCCTGCGCCCTGTCCCGCCCCCCCACCCCACCCCCGCGGTCGACCAGTTGGCCCTGGGTGCTCCGCCGTCTGCAGCATTGGGGTCGTCTGAGGGGCCAGGTCCCCGGCGCCTTGCTTTGGAGGGCGGGTGTGATCAGGGGATTGTCCCCTCTGTCATGTGTCACAGATCTTTTGGCTAGAGGTGGGTGTTTTGTGTCTGCAGGTATATGCTGACACGCTGTCTTTCGGTGGTTGCCGCTGCTGCAAAGACGAGGGGATTTGGGCTCCCGGATGGCGAGTTGGGGCTCTGGGTTTGCTGGCCGTCCCGTGGTACTTGGAACCCTGCTTCTCTCGCCCCTGAGCTGTCCGCCCTGGGGCCCGTGCGCCGGCTCTTGGACATCCGAGTGTAGCCTCCCCTGGCTCGGTGCCGCCTCCGGTCTCTAGCACCCGAGGGTGGCGGGGATGGCGGCAGGGGCCCTCTGCCCCTGTGTGCTCCTCGTCGCGGGCACCGAGTGCGGTCTGAGACGACCCTCGAGTGTGGCTCCGTGCCTTTCTGCGTGTCAGGCGTTCCCCTGGGTCGTTGTCGGCCGCTGGCGGTGTTGGGGGTTGTGGCACTGGCGAGGCTGAAAGCGGGCTCTTCTCTGACTGTCCTTGCCAGGCCTGCCCTCCCCGCGGTCCCGTCTCTTCCCCTCTCCTTTCATTGTGACCGATGTGGTGAATGAGCGCTCTCCTGGGCCGGGCCTAAGCCGCGCCAGGCGAGGGACGGACATTCATGGTGAATGGGACCGCTCTTCTCGTTCTGCCTGCGGGCCCCTCGTCTCTCTACCCCGCCTCTCGGTGGTGCGTGGAAGGCAGGGGTGCGGAATCCGGCCCGACCTCGCTCCCCTCCCGCTCGCCCTTGTGGTGCTGTCGCCCGGGGGGGTGGGTCGTGGTCGCTTGACGCGATGGAACTCTCCTCGCTTGCCCCTTCGGGGGGCGTCTGCGGCGTGGGTGGAGTCCTCCCCGGAGGTGGGGAGAGCGGCTCGCCCCGCCACTACGCTGCGTGCCGCGCCCTGTGGCACGCGAGCGTGCCTCGGCCTCCTGCGGTGCTCCTGGAGCGTTCCCGGCTTGTCTGTCCAGGTGCACGAGGCTGAGGGTCGGTGTCGTACCCGTGTCCCGGTGCCTCTGTTCTGAGCCGCCTGCCGTCGTTGGCGTGCTGAACCTCGCTTTGGGGGTTTTTCTGGCTGTGCCGGGAAACCGCCCGGGGATCGAGTCGGTAGGGAAGGGGAGGCTCTTGCGCCTCATGCACCCCCCCCGCCCCTGGGGGAGGGGTGTTGGGCGTGTGGGTTTCCCTCCCCCCCAGCGGCGTCCTCTCGTTCGTCCCGGCGCGACGAGAGGAGGTGTGGGTGAGATCGCCTGCTGGGGGTGGGGCTGAGCGCGCGCCCGCGTGTGTTTACCTCCTCTGGGGGGCCCTCGCGGGCGTGTGAGCGATCGTGGTTGGGCCGGCCTGACGGACGCCTGCCGTCTACCTTTCCTCTCCTCTCTTTGCGGGAGGTTTGAGGGCCGTTCTGCCGTTGCCGCCCGGCACGGCCAGACGCTGGATTTGGGGGAGCCCGGCCCGTGGTGGCGGGTGGCGGGCTCCCCTGCCGGCCCCGGCCGCGTACGCTCGAGACGCTTGTTGTGCCCGACCCTGTGCCTGTACCGCAGATCCCCCCCCAAGCCTGGCTTTGTCTCCTCGACGGTTTCCCTTCGCGCTCCGACGGGGGTCCGCTCGGGGCCGGGTGCGGCCCGCCCTCAGTGAGAAGAGTCTTCTCTAGCGATCCGAGAGAAGGGTGTGCCTCGTGACGGTGGCCACCCGCGTTTGTCTCCTTTCTCAGCCTCGCGCGGTAGCCGCCGACGTCGCTGCGTCGTAGCCGTCGGTCGGTGCGTGTCTGGGCGAGAGCTGCCCTCCTTCCCCAAGCTCTGCCGTGGTGGGGTGGAAGGAGGGGTCCGCCGGTCCCCGCGGTGGGGGTCGTGCGCCCGCTCTTTGCCTCTGGCTGTGGCCCGCGCCTCCCCCCTCCGAGTCGGGGGAGGGTCCCGCTGGGCCCGGGGCCGGCGCCCGGTGCGTGTGTTGTGAGGAGGGGGGACGGTTCGCCGCGCGTGAGCGCGCGCGCGTGTGGCTTCGTCCCCCCCGCCGGTGGAGGCGAACCCCGTGTGTGTGGAGGGTGCGCGGGGCCCGTTCCCCCGGACCCTCCCTCCCCGTGCCCGCCGTGAGCTTGGATACCCGCGTCCGCCTCACTCTTGTCGTCGTCCGGTCCCCG
>NW_026947855.1:102500-105000 GCF_034190915.1 Cavia porcellus | reverse complement strand
CGCCGGCCTTGGGGTCTGGCCGGCGGGGTCGCGCTGGGGGCTCCTGGGGGCCCGTGTCGGGGGTTTGGGCGGGAAGGACTTTGGACGTGAGAAGTCGGCACGTCGGGGGCGTTGGTCCCCGATGCCGCTGTGCTCTCTTCTCCGCGCCGGTCCTCCCGCCTCCCCGCCCCTCCCCCTGCCCCCACGCGTGTGTACTCTTTCCCCGCCCGCCTCTCCTCGGTTTGGGCCGGGGCGCCGCGCGCCGCTGACGTCTCCGGGCGTCCCGGCCGGGTTCGGGGGTATACCCGGCCGGTCGTCGGGGCCGTGTTGGCGTTGGGCGCGGGCCCTCCCTTTCCGTTGAGGGGAAAGGTGGTGGGGATCCCCCCCCCCCCGGGCGCCTGTGGGGTCGGTCCTTCCGTCCCCGTGCGCTCGTCCGCTCCGCTGCGGGCCGTGGCGCCGGGCTCGGTGGGTTGCCGAAGAGCCCCGTCTCAGCGCGTGATAGACGCGCTCTCGTGGCCCCTAACCCTCGGAGTTTCTGGTGTCGTTCTGTTCTTTCTTG
The DNA here is from genome assembly GCF_034190915.1 of Cavia porcellus. Taxonomy (NCBI): domain Eukaryota; kingdom Metazoa; phylum Chordata; class Mammalia; order Rodentia; family Caviidae; genus Cavia; species Cavia porcellus. The sequence continues at coordinate 104,462 of NW_026947855.1, read as the reverse complement.
CTGGCCGGCCCGAGGCGACCCCGTCTGCCCCGTGCGGGCGTGGAAGTGTCGCGCCAGCGTCGGGGGTGCTTGTGGGGAGGTGGAACGTTCCTCTCCCCCTCGCACGTCTGAAAAAAGAAAAAAAAAGCGAAACGCTCACGTACGACTCTTAGCGGTGGATCACTCGGCTCGTGCGTCGATGAAGAACGCAGCTAGCTGCGAGAATTAATGTGAATTGCAGGACACATTGATCATCGACACTTCGAACGCACTTGCGGCCCCGGGTTCCTCCCGGGGCTACGCCTGTCTGAGCGTCGCTTGCCGATCAATCGCGACCCGCGGGTTGTCCCCCGGGGTCGCGCGGCTGGGGGCTTCCTCGTAGGGCCCGCTTTGGCGTGCCCTCCGTCCCCCTAAGTGCAGACCCGGTCGGCGCGCGCCTGCCTCGCCTCGCCGGCCGCCGCCCCCCCGAGCTCAGCGCCCCCCCCCCCAGCCCCCGTCGCCCGTCGGCGTGCGCGTTGGGGGGGGTGGTGGTGGCCCGGAGGGGGGAGCCGCGCGTCGCGTGGTGCGGTGCCGCCGTCGGCCGCCGCCCTCGCGCAGAGAGGGAGCGGTGTTCGGAAGAGAGAGGGGCGAGCGAGAGTGGCGTGCCCGAGGTGTCGGTGTCGGGGAGGGCGGCGGTCCGGGGTCCGGGGTTGCGGGGTCGCGGCTCGCGGTGAGCCCGCGGGCCCCCCCCCCCGCGCCGTCCCGTGTCCGCCGCCCCCTGGCCGCGGTCCCTCCCGGTGGAGGAGGGGTCCCTCGCGCCGCACGCGGGTCCCGGAGAAATGTGTGCCCCCCCCCGCCGGGGTCGGCCTCGCGTCGAGGCCCGTGGCGCGTGTGAGGCCGCGCCCCCCGGGGTCCGCGTTGCCCCGGCGGCGGCCCGCGGGACGCCTCGGCGTCGTTCGCCGTCGCGCGCTGCGCCCCGGGGCCGCGCGTGGTCTCGCCGCGCTCCCCCGTCAGTGGGTTGGGTCCCGAGGCCCCGCCTCCCCTCGGCGGGAGGCGGACGGTGTGGGGGTCGAGGCGGCCGTGGTCGGTCGCCGGCCGGCCGGCTGCGCTGAGGGGTCGGGTGGCGTCTCGGTCGTCGCCGCCCGTGCCGCGCCGCGCCGCGCGTGCCGTGCCCGTCGTCTCCCCCCCACGTTGCCGCTCGGCGGGGTGGTGCGGTCGGTTCGAGCCCGGTGTCCCTCCGGCTCCGTGCCCTCCTGGCTCGCCCGGTCTCCGGCTCCACCGCGTCGCCCTTGTCTACTCCTCGTCTCCGTCCGCTTCCCTCCCCGCCCCCCTCCGCCGCCACCGCTTCGGGGCGCGTGGCGACGTGTGGCGGTGGTGGTGGGGTGGGTCGCGTTCGGGACGGTGGGGGAAGGCGGGCCCGCGGTGCCCGGGACCGCGCGGGCGGGCGTCATCGGGTGTGCCGTGGCCTCTCCCGCGCCGCCCCTCCACCTCGGGGTTCGCGCGGCGCACCGTGCTGCGCCGCGCCGCGTCCTTCCCCCGCTCCGCCTCTCTCTCTCTCTCTCCTCCGGCCGCCGGCCTCCTCCTCTCCCCGCTGTGGGGTTTTTCCGGCACTCACTCCCGGGTGAGACGACCGACGGCGACGCGAGACTCTCGCGTCGCGTCTCGGTCTCGTCTCCCCCTCCCTCCGAGACGCGACCTCAGATCAGACGTGGCGACCCGCTGAATTTAAGCATATTAGTCAGCGGAGGAAAAGAAACTAACAAGGATTCCCTCAGTAACGGCGAGTGAACAGGGAAGAGCCCAGCGCCGAATCCCCGCCCCGCGGTGGGGCGCGGGAAATGTGGCGTACGGAAGACCCACTCCCCGGCGCCGCTCGTGGGGGGCCCAAGTCCTTCTGATCGAGGCCCAGCCCGTGGACGGTGTGAGGCCGGTAGCGGCCCCCGGCGCGCCGGGTCCGGGTCTTCCCGGAGTCGGGTTGCTTGGGAATGCAGCCCAAAGCGGGTG
>NW_026947855.1:72500-95000 GCF_034190915.1 Cavia porcellus | reverse complement strand
GTGTGGTGGTGGTGGTTGTGTTGCTGGTGGTGGTGGTGGTGGAGGTGGTGGTGGTTGTGTTGCTGGTGGTGGTGGTGGTGTGGTGGTGGTGGTGGGTGGTGTGTTGTTGGTGGTGGTGTGTTTGTTGGTGGCGTTTTTGTTGTTGGTGGTGGTTGTGTTGCTGGTGGTGGTGGTGGAGTGGTGGTGGTGGAGGTGGTGGTTGTGTTGCTGGTGGTGGTGGTGGTGTGGTGGTGGTGGTGGTGGTGTGTTGTTGGTGGTGGTGTGTTTGTTGGTGGTGTGTTTGTGTGGTTGGTGGTGGTGTGTGTTGCTGTGGTGGTGGTGGAGTGGTGGTGGTGGTGGTGGTGGTTGTGTTGCTGGTGGTGGTGGTGGTGGAGGTGGTGGTTGTGTTGCTGGTGGTGGTGGTGGTGGTGGAGGTGGTGGTTGTGTTGCTGGTGGTGGTGGTGGTGGTGGTGGTGTGGTGGTGGTGGAGGTGGTGGTTGTGTTGCTGGTGGTGGTGGTGGTGTGGTGGTGGTGGTGGGTGGTGTGTTGTTGGTGGTGGTGTGTTTGTTGGTGGCGTTTTTGTTGTTGGTGGTGGTTGTGTTGCTGGTGGTGGTGGTGGAGTGGTGGTGGTGGTGGTGGTGGTTGTGTTGCTGGTGGTGGTGGTGGTGGAGGTGGTGGTTGTGTTGCTGGTGGTGGTGGTGGTGGAGGTGGTGGTGGTTGTGTTGCTGGTGGTGGTGGTGGTGTGGTGGTCGTGGTGGTGGTGGTCGTGGGTGGTGTGTTGTGAGTGGTGGTGGTGTTTGTTTTTGTGGGTGGTGGTGTGTTTGTTGGTGGCGTTTTTGTTGTTGTTGCTGGTGGTGGTGGTGGTGGTGTGGTGGTGGTGGTGGTGGTGGTGGTGGTTGTGTTGCTGGTGGTGGTGGTGGTGTGGTGGTGGTGGTGGTGGTGGTGGTGGTGGTGGTGTGTTGCTGGTGGTGGTGGTGGTGGTGGAGGTGGTGGTTGTGGTGGTGGTGTGGTGGTGGTGGTGTGTTGGAGGTGGAGGTGGTGGTGGTGTGTTTGTTGGCGTTTTTGTTGTTGGTGTTGCTGGTGGTGTGTTGTTGTTGTTGTTGTTGTTGTTGGTGGTGGTGGTGGTGGGTGGTGTGGTGGTGGTGGTTGTGTTGCTGGTGGTGGTGGTGGTGGAGGTGGTGGTGGTTGTGTTGCTGGTGGTGGTGGTCGTGGTGGTGGTGGTGGTGGGTGGTGTGTTGTGGGTGGTGGTGGTGTTTGTTTTTGTGGGTGGTGGTGTGTTTGTTGGTGGCGTTTTTGTTGTTGTTGCTGGTGGTGGTGGTGGTGGTGGGTGGTGTGTTGTTGTGGGTGGTGGTGGTGGTGGTGGAGGTTGTGGTTGTGTTGCTGGTGTTGTTGTTGTTGTTGTTGCTGGTGGTGGTGGTGGTGTGTTGGTGGTGTGTTAGGTGGTGGTGGAGGTGGTGGTGGTTGTGTTGCTGGTGTTGTTGTTGTTGTTGGTGGTGGTGGTGGTGGTGGTGGTGTGTTGGTGGTGTGTTGGAGGTGGTGGTGGATGTGGTGGTGGTTGTGTTGCTGGTGTTGTTGTTGTTGTTGTTGTTGTTGTTGGTGGTGGTGGTGGTGGTGTGTTGGAGGTGGTGGTGGTTGTGTTGCTGGTTGTGTTGCTGGTGTTGTTGTTGTTGTTGTTGGTGGTGGTGTGTTGGTGGTGGTGGTGTGTTGTTGTTGTTCTTGGTGGTGGTGGTGGTGGTGGTGTTTGTTTTTGTGGGTGGTGGTGCTGGTGGTGTGTTGTTGTTGTTGTTGTTGTTGTTGTTGTTGTTGTTTTTGTTGTTGTTGTTGGGTCAGGGTGCGTCCATTCTGCCTTCTCCCCTGCCTCTCCCATGCCACTCCCCCCACCATTACTCTTGTATTCCCCAGCCCTCTTGACCCCCCCCCCCACACACACACCATAGGCGTTTCTTTTCTTTTTTCCTTTTGGGACTGTAGTTCCAAGTCTCGACTTTACACTTGCCAGCGATCACCTGTCCCTTGCTGTGGAGGTCAGGTCCCAGCTCCCATACTGTGCTGTGGGTTGTTTCTGTTTTTCCATTGGCTGGGTTTGGTTTCTTGGTCTGTTTCATTTTTTGTGTTTGTTTTCTCTTTTTGTTTTTCTTTTTATGAAGTTGCTTGCTTCTTTGTGGTATCTTTGTTTTAACTTACAAGTATGGTTTCTTTGATGCGGGGAGTCCACCTCAGGAAAAGCATTTGTGCTGCTGAGCTTCATCCTCAGCCCTGGGAATGTGTCCTGGGTGTTTTTGTTTTCTTTCGCCCTCCTCCTCCTGCTGCTGCTGTTGTTCTTGTTGTTCTTGTTTCTGTGGTTGTTGTCGTCGTCATTGTCACCTTTTTCTTTTAGGGTTGCCGTCTGTTTCTTTTATTGGTTTCATTATTTTCTCTTCCTTTTCTTTTCTCTTGTTGGCTTATGCTTTTTGTTTCCTGAGAGGTTTGGGTTGCTTTTTTTTTTTTTTTTTTTTTTTGCTTTTTGCTGTCTTGCTTTGTCTTGGTTGTATGGCTCGTCTTTAATTATCGTTTTCTTTCCACTGCAGAACTGCATTTGGCTCTCCCTCGATGGATGACAGCCGCCCAACCCTGACGATCTCACGTCCGACCCTAAACGTGTGGTGGGCGATGAGTCTGTTTGAGAAAAAGAGGAAGTGGAGTGAATCTCATGGACATGTTCGCCCTTTGAAACCAACATCTCCTTTGACTGCCTCCCACCTTGTTCTCTGAGGGGAAACCTGGGAACCCTAATGACAGACTGCAAAATAAAGATGCAAATCAACACAAACCCATGGAGTGCGTGGTGTTTTCTATGGCCCACGGGTGAGCTGGTGCCGCCCCCCCCCTTTGGAGAAAATTGTGTGAATGAGGCCAAATGGTACTGCTTCTCCCCACCGCCACCAGGAGAGGAGGGGGAAATCCCATGTGGTGATGCTATCTAAGGGTGGAAGCCAGACATTCAGCAGGGTTAGGGTTAGGGTTAGGGTTTGGCTTCTATTATTTTTTGATTATTTACGTTGAGTGTTTTATTTGCTTGCTTACTTGCTTTTTGAAGACAGAGGCCTCCCTGGGTACCTCAGGATGGTCTCCTTGAAATCACTACAGGGACCAGTCAGACCTCGAACTTAGCGTGATCATCCTACCTCAGCCTCTCAACTAAGTGCTGCCTGCTGTGAGGAGATGAGCCTCCAACAGTTGGCCCCAGCCTTTCATGTAGAGACACGGCCTGGCAGAAAATTCTGATCCTTGTTTCTTTGGCCTTTCCGAAGGAGGGCCCGATTTTGCTTGTGAGTGTGGACCACTGGGCCTGGCTAACTCTGAACCCCTGACTTGAGGAGGGCAGAACAGAGCAGCATAGTGAGTGGGCCGTGGCCAGGGATGGTGTGGGAGGAGTGAGAGTCGCATAGGGAGCGTGGCACTGAGTGGGAAGTCTGATGGGTTTCCTATGGTTTGGACGTGGGCAAAGTGGGATGTGGCGCCTCGCTGGTTGTTCTGCTGCCACTGCTGGGATAATGGAGACGGTGACTGCTTTTTTGCCTGCCTGAGCCTGGTCACAGGTATTCTTCCTGAAATGCTAGCCACTATCTCATCTGAACGGTATGGAATCAGTGACCCAGAAGAAATTTTGAGGGACAGCCTCTCCCTCACACCCCCACCCTTGTCGTACCTACCCTGTGATTACTGGCTGGCCCACGTGTGTGCCACCACACTCTCTCTGCTGAGAGCTTCTTCTCAGAGTCTACTTTGCACATTAAGTACTTCACTTTTCCCTTGCCAGAAAGGGGAGGAAAACTCCTTTCCTGGCAAGCAGTTGTGTGTTTAGTTTTTGGTTTTGCCTTCACAAGGAGGCAGGCACCGAAAGAGGGGGAGAGGGCAGGAGGGGGGCCAAGGGGAGGGAGGGGAGAAAGGGGGGAGGGAGGGAGGATGGACCCTTGCCATGTAGCCCAGGGCAATCTTCACAGGTTGACCTTAAACTAGTGACTGGTGACACTCCTGTCATTCTTAGCTCACCTAGGGCTGGAGTCAAGGGCCTATGCACCACTTCTTTGCCTTGGGCTACATTTCATGCTGAGAGCAGTGGAGTGGGGTGGGGTGCCTGGGCAGCACTATCCCCCAATATCTGCTCAGGCAAGTCCCTTGGCCTCCACCTTGCCCCCACGTGATGTCCCCCATGACCCTGGCTGGCTGGCTGGCTGGCAGTCATTGTCCTGTTCCATCCCCCTCTCCTGTATGCTGAACAGCATTGATTTTATATATATATATATATATATATATATATATATATATATATATATGCTTAAAGGTGATAAAGATGATAAGTCAGATGTTCAGATGTAGGTTTTGCTGGGTAGGTACCAGCTTCTTCACTTGGGCATGCCCCAGCCCCATGTGATGGGATGTCTTTACTACCACCACCACCATGGTAAGTTAAGGACAACAAGCAACACCAAGGAGAATGACGACAACAGTGGGTGTTGTGTGTGGCGGTGAAGGCTTAGAATCCTAACCTAAAACTCAAAGACAAGGAGAAAACCGAGTTCGTCACAAAGATTTGACTTTTTTGCAGATTTGAGCCCAGCCTGCCAGAGGAATTATTCAGTGGTTTACGGAGACACTGTCAGGACATTCTGAAGATAAAACTAAAGACAGGCGGGGCAGGTAGGGCAGGTGGGGCAGGATGGGCGGGGGAGTGAAGCACCAGCTTTGTCAAAGAAGAGACCTTAGTTGTCGTCTCCAACATTAATTAAAATGAGAGAAGTAAGGAAAACCAAGACAGACCAACAGATGGGGCCGTCCTTTCCCAGCGTGTGGCTCACACCAGATCACATAAAGACAACCACTGTGGAAGCAGAGCCAATGTCAGGTGGGATCCGGTGCGCCCTCACCTCCTCTCAGTGCGTGGCCTGGCCTGCCTCGGAAGTGGCCAGCTGGCCCTGGTTGAAAGGCGAGAAGGGAGGAAAGAAGGAAGCAAGCCTGGCACATCTTGGTGGGCTCCACCGTTCAAAGACTTTCTTCACATCAAGTTGTCACCAGGGACTTAGCTCAGTATTGTAAGCTCTTGCAGCCTAGGAAACAGGAAACGTGAGATCATGGGTTCAATCCCCAGTACCACAAAAACAAAGAAATAAATAAAACAAAATTTAAAAACAAGGAAGTTAAGCTGGGCGAGGTGGCTCACACCTGTTATCCCAGCACTTGGGAGGCTGAGGAAGGAGGAGCCTTGTCAGTTCGAGATCAGCCTAGGCTACAAAGTGAGCTCGAGGCCAGCCAGAACTGCATATAGAGACTCCCCCCCCCCAAGATGCAAAAATAATAAAGTTAAATCAAGTCGTTGACAGACGGACAGACTGACCGACTGACCCATGGCTGCCACTATACAAGGTACAGTAGTCAGTTCAGTGTGGCTAAAGGTACGTCTTTCAAAAATAAAAAATGATAAAAGGATCCCCTGTACCAAAAACAAACAAGCAAACAAAATTACGCGGTTCGCAGTCCTCTGAAGGTTCGCGGCAGAATCCTCTAAGGCTCTTGCCACCCATGGCAGCAGTTATTACTGATGATGGGATAGAAATGAATCCTGCACAGGCTGCCAGAAATCCTTTCCTAAAGTGTGGTTCCATTTGAAACAGCGAGTGATGGGGCTCGAGTACTGCGGTGTGGGGTTGGGTGAGTGTGGTATGTATGGCTGTAATCCCAACCCTCACTAGGGAGTTGGAGGCCAAGGATGATGAGACACTGAATTGGAGAAAGCCAGGGTCTCAAAATAAGCTCAGTCAGCCTAAGTCTGTGAACCTTCCCTCGAGGTTGTGTCAGAAGTTCTTAGCCAGAAGCTGGGTTGGAGTGGCACGTGCCTGTGATCCCCCACCCAGGAGGCCTGAGGCAATCCCATTACTGTGACTTCGGGACAAACCTGGGCCATGTATTGAGTTTGAGGCTGACCTGAACTAAGTGGTGAGACCCTATTGCCAACACCAACTGCCAACAGCCACAACTATATAAACAACAGAAACGTGTGTACACACACACACACACACACACACACACACACACACACACAAACACCCGGAGAGGGGTTCTAGTACAGATGGTGAATAGATAACAGCAGGCTACAGAGGCTCTCTGAGGTAGTCAACTTAGACTCCAAAATTAATACAGCATGGGGAGTCCCAAACAGAGGGAGATGGATCCACCTGACCCAGGCACAAGCTGAGAGAAACCCATTAAACATACAGTCCCGGTGCTACCATTGGAACAGCTAAAGGCTCGGTGCTCCCGCTGCAGTGCTTGAACTCGCACAGCCGAGACTTACTGAGCTACCAAAAGCCCACCGCTTCAAACTCACTGGAGATGCACTGACACTGAGTTTGGGGGTCAGCGTGCCGAATGGAGAGCTGGGCTGGTGGGGAACCTGCATTGACCTTCGGTGAGTGACGGGAATAAAACCAATCCACAGAAAAAGGGACTCCAACAGACGACATTCATTCTGGGGCTGGGCAGGGCAGACTGGTGAGAACAAGGAACAGCAGTGAGTTCAGTCAGCTGCTCCCTTCTCAAGCAGGATTGGTGGGGTGAGCTTGACCTGGGTCGTGCCCTGGGCTGAGATCCAATAGGTTACCCCAAACCAAGTACCTACACCTGGCAGCGCACCCTAATGCAGTGAGGTGCTCAGCAGGTTCATTAACCCAGAGAGGAGGGCCCTGCATATGCTGCCCCTGTTTGTACCTCCATAGTACACTGTAATGGGCAGGAGCACCTAGTCAGTGCGCTTCAGGCGAACTAACTGTAACCAACAAAGAAAGAAACTGGGTGGGGCCTCCTATATACACCTGTATGAAAGGAACAAAAAATATGAGAAGAGGAAGCAATAAGAAAAGGTCCCCAGCCCTGAGAACATTGATACAGAAAAGGTAAATGCAAAGGAGATTGAGGATGGCAAACACAATATCAGACATGGCACCAGTGGACATAAAGTGATATCTTTGGGACCTCATAGACGAGTTCAAAAGTGAAATATTGAACCAAGTAAAGCAAGACTTAAATAGAATAATAAAACAAATGCTAAGCATCTCTCAAAAAGACACAGATGGAAGAATGGAGAAACAAAAAGGTGGGGGGGAACCATTTGACGGAGAATATAGACAAAACAGAATACATCAAGCAGATCCAAAGAGATTACCAGGAAATTAAAAGCTCCATTGAAAGCTGGCAAAACTGCTTGAAAGAAACTAAGGATAGATTCTCCAAACTGACTGGAGGACAGGTTTGTAATGTGGGGTCATGAAAGGAAAAATTTCTTAAAAATAACAAGGAAACAAGCAGTAACAATACAAAGGCTAGAAGACGACAAGTGGATCTATAATTTAAGAATAAAGAATGTGAATGAAGAAGCAGGGGTACAAACAAAGGAACTGCAAAGGCTATTCACAGAAATAATTACGGAAAACTCCCCAAACATGGGAAAAGGAAATGCTATTCAGATGTATGAGGCTTACAGAACTCCAGCCACCTACAACCAAAACAGAACTACACCCAGGCATTTAGTAATCAAGATCTGTCCCAGTTTGTATACAAGCATTAGCTCTGAGGGCACAGACAGGTATCCCCAAAATATCACGATATAGCACAGCGACCATCTTTAATTTCCTATTAACTTAATCTGTATCCCTGTATAACTTATACTGGTATATCATGACTGACCTTAGTTAAACCTGATTTGTTTGATGGCTGTTTGTTATTGACAGATTTTATTCAAAACTATTAAGGTTGATAGTATGAACTCTGCAAGTTTAGACATCTACATTGAAAATGACAACGAAGGGGCTGGGGATTTAGCTCAGGGGCATAAGCACCTGCCTTGCAAGCAGGCAGTCATGAGTTCGATCCCTGGTACTGATAAAAACGAAAAAGACATATAAATAAATAAATAGATAAATAAAATAAAATAAAAAAGAAAATGACAATGACTCACTAAGATACCCATTCTAGGTTGGTTACTACCTGTTTTTGTAGTTCTACATTATCTACAAAGTTGTATTTCTATTAATACTGTTATGTACTTATATATTCAATAATACTATATCTGATGATATAGCCAATTCTATGGATGACAACAAGAGACAACATAGTAACCATGATAGAACTCCTTGTACAGCAGTTTTATATGTCTTTTTAGTTTTATGTGTCTATAGGAATATGTTTTGTTCTGTCCTGCTTTGTTCTGCTTCTCCCTCTAATATAGAGAGGATAGAAATACACGTCAAGACTCATGTTTGTGTAAAACCTATAAACAGTTTGAGAGAACTGATCTTATGACACATGATGAAATGAACAAACGCTTTGAAGGAAAAAAAGGCACTACAGCACCCAGTGCTGACTCTGGCGGGTCATGGTGTGAAATTCAGCAATACTATTATTCTCTGTTCAGAGTGATTTTAATCTGCTTTGGTTTGTTAAATCTCAACATAAATGCAGATATGAATAAATGCATGTATGTTAAGAGTATAGGATTGATAACCACATTACTAAGATTTTATTAGATAGTTGAACAGAATTATTTCCAGTCTCGCTGTTTGAATTCCCATTAATATGTTCCACTCTTGTGTCTTGAACAACTATTTGTAAGAGGACAATATGTAAACATCAACAAGTGATTTATTACTGTTTATTTTTTTCCATTGAAAGTATGTATTATTTCGACCGTTTTCTGTTTCGTTTTGTCTTTCTTTAAATAAAAATTTAAAAATAAACACCCAGAGAAACACAAAGGTGTTAGCGTCTCTTACTTGGAATGTAAAATTATCTTTCACGATACCCATGGCTATTTTTGCAGCCATGAACAGAGGAGTCGCAATCGGACACGTAACAACAATGAAAACATTGAGAGTGAATGAATGAAACTTGAACGGTGACTCTTCTGCGTGTCCCTTTTCATTCTCTGGTACTCTTCACGTGAACAGGGAATGGGGAATGGTGACGGACGGACGAACCAACAGACAGTACCACCGCCGGCATGGAAGGTTTTATGTTGCTCGACCCACACCTCTTGACACAAGTAGGGAATTCATTTACTTATCTGTGGCGAATGGGTCCTGCAAAGTGTGCTCCACCACTGCGGGCGGGGGGGGGGGAGGGCTCCCCAGGCCCCCCCTTCCGATGACTGTTTGTGAGAGCCTATGGGAGACTAAGATTTCCTAGATAGCTACATATCACGTGGCTGTCCTTTAAGGGTTTCTGTTGGGTTGCCATTGGTTGTTGTTGTTGTTATTGTAGTGGTTGTTGTTGTTGTTGTTGTTGTTGTTGTTGTTGTTATTGTAGTAGTTGTGCTTCACTTTTGGTTTCTTTTTGGGGGAGTATATTGTTTTGTTTGCACTGGGGATTGAACTCGTGACCTCGTGCTTACCATACAGGCGCTTATGCCACTGACTGGGCTAAATCCCCAGCTGTGCTTCAGTTTTAGGTAAAAGAGAAAGTAGTAGTAATAGTAGTAGTAGTAGTAATAGTGGTAGTAGTAGCAGCAGCAGCAGCAGCAGCAGCAGCAGCATCGTGGCTCTAGGGCAGGTGGGGCTGTGCCACCTCCATCCCCACCCCCTTGGGGACGGGAGGGTGGGGGTCACCAGAGCTCAGAAGAGAAAAACTCACCATAATTTGCAGAGAAAGAACAAACAAACAATTAAAAAAAAAACAGTAAGCAAAACTAAAAACAGAACAACTTGCAGAGCATCCCGAGAGGGGACTGTATGGGTGAGGGGGATTGTGGATGCTCACTCTATCTTGTTAATTGAAAAGAGAAAGAAAAAGGAAAGGAAAACAGTAAAATCAAACCTATTCAAACAGGATATGGTGTTGCAGGCCTAGAATGCCAGCACTGGGAGGGTGGGGTGGGGGTTGGGTGGGGCGGGGCAGGGCGGGGCCGGGGCGGGGTGGGGTGGGGCGGTGGGGGGAGGAATCATCAGGAGTTCAAGGCCAACCTGGGCTACTTTGTGAGTTTAAGGGTAGCCGGAACTGCGTAGAGAGGCTCGTCTCAAAAAAAGGAAACTAAATAAATGGAATATCTGAAGGAATATGACGTTTATAGCTTACTACATAACGAACATTTGTAAGCAAATATTGAATGTCTCCTAATTTATTGTCTATCCTTATACCTTATAAAACCAACAGACTGTGTTTTGCACTATCCCAGAGGTTTACTTGTCTGGATTGAAAAGTACATATCAGTGCTCACCATCAGAGGGCAGTGACACGCTACTTTGCAAATGACCCATTCGGCTCTCTGATGCATTCGGCTCTCTGATGGAAGGTCTGTGTGATCACAAAGTGAAACCGAGAATCTGGAGTTAGAGATTTGGCCCAGTTTCACTCCCGTTATCACCGCCATACCATGCCCGGAATATAAGGAGAAGCTGAGTAAGTTACAGAGAGGGGTGATCTATTTGTCCAAACTTCATAAGCATTTTTCTTCTTTTCTATTTATTGAAGAGTAGTTATAACATCAATACAGATGTGAAACTGTCAAGATGTATACGTGTGGAAGAGAGAAGAGAAACATGACTGTCAAAGAAATAGACCTGAGGATCAATGGAACAGATTAGAAGATGCAAGCACAACTACAAAGGCACTCAGCCACCTTATATTTGACAAAGGGGCTAAACATGTTCACTGGGAAAAGGAAGGTCTCTTCAATAAATGGTGTTGGAAAAAATTGCCTTCCCACACACCGAAGACTGAAACTAGACCCATGCTTATCACCGTCACTAAACTCAAGTCAAAATGGATCGAAGATTTAAATATTGAAACAGAAACACTAAATAAATGTACTGGAAAACAAAATAGGTTTAAAAAAATAAATCTTGGAGACGGCCGGGGATGTAGCTCAGCGGCATGAGCGCCTGCCTTACAAACGCCTGGTCGTGAGTTCAATTCCCGGTACAAAAAAAAAAAAAAAAAAACCAAACAAACAAACAAAAAAAACTTGGAGACATAGGGGTAGGCAGAGAACTCATGAACAAAATGCAATCCGCATGGGGAAATACTTCAAAGAACGAACAACTGCGATCTCATCTTATTAAAACGTTTCTGCACTTCAAAAGAAATCACCAACAAAGTAAAAAGAAAGCCCACAGAAGGGGAAAGAATTTTAGCCAGCAATCTCTCAGACAAAGGACTTATATCCAGAATATAAACATCAAGCCCCCCAAATTCAAAGACTCTCTCCAAAAAATGGGCATCTGAGATGAACACACATTTCTCAGATAAAGGTATACAAGTGGCAAATAAATACATCAGGAAATGTTCACTATCACTGGCCATGTGAGACATGCAAATTAAAACAGTATTGAGATTTCATCTCACTCCAGAACAAATGTCTGCCATCCAGAAATCAACCAATAACAAATGTTGGCGAGGCTCTGGGAAAAAAGGAACACTTCCTTTTCCACTGTTGGTGGGAGTGCAGACTCGTGCAGCCACTATGGAAATTGATATGGAGATTCCTCTGAACAAACTAGGGTTAGAAGTTCCATTCAACCTAGCTATTACCCTCGTGGGTATTTTCCCCCCAAAATTGAAAATATCATGTCACAGTGACATATGTGCACTTATGTTTTTAGCAGCACAATTTGTAATAGGTAAATCTTGGAAACAACCAAAGTGCCCATCAACCGCAGAGTGAATGAAAAAGATGTGTTATTTTTATACAATGGTATATCGCTCAGCTATAAAAAGGGAGGATTCTGAGGCTTTTATAGGCGAATGGAGGCAACTCGAGATTATCCTGAAATAAAGAAGACTCACATTTGTAAATATCACATTGTCTCTGTAGTGTAAAACATAATAAAAACTGAATGGGAATAAGATCCAAAACGTATAATAGATATTGTAAAAATGAAAGGGAAGGAAAGTACTCTAAAGGATATAACTGTATGTATGTTTAAGTGTGTAAGATAGATGACCATATTATTAAGTTTTCGTGGGATCACTGAACAGAATGGCTTTCACTGTCAATGTCTGAGTGTCTATCCACTTTTTATGCTTTGATTCTGTGACTTTAACAACTATTTCTAAGAGGACAATACATAATTTACTGACTAGTGATTTCTTTCCATTTGTGGAGGTGGTGGTGTTGGTGATACCAGGGATCAAAATCACGACCTCACACTTGCCAAGGTGGTACTTAAACCACTGAGCTAAATCCCGGCCCCGACTAGTGATTTCTTAGTGTTTTTTTTTTTTTTAAATACTATATTATTTCTATCCTTTTTTTCTTTAAATAAAAAAAGAGAGACAGAAACATGTAAGCAATGCATTTTAAGATATTACAGTATTAGCAGGTAAACTTATAGTATACATAGACATTTAGATTGTCATCACTAGGAGCATGGCTTTTTGGGGGGTAGGGAGAAGAATATATTTATTGGGGGCAAGAAAGCTTCTGAGAGAGAGAGAGAGACAGAGACAGAGAGACACAGAGAGAGAATGAGTCCTGATTGGTTTACTGAGGACCCAGCCTTTTCTAGGGATTGTCATACGGCAAAACCATGAATTGAAGTGGCTACAAGGTTAGGAAACAATTGGAAATTAAAAGTGGGACATGGCAGGGGGACAAAACTATGGCCAATCGATAATATTCTGAACATAATTGATCGGGTAATACTGATTAAATGGAGATCGAATGGGGAGGCAAGTCACAAGGCAAGCAGGCATGAAACAGAACAGGAAGTGGGTCACTGGCGCTTCTCCACTTTCCTAAAGTGATCAATACCTATTTTGAATATCAAGGATTGCCGGGTGTGGTGGTGCATGCCTGTAATGCCAGACACTTGGTAGCCTGAGGCAGGAGGATCCTTGCAAGTTTGAGACCACCGGCCTGGGCCACAAACTGAGCTCAAGTCCTGCCTGAACTGCATGATGAGACCCTGTCTCCAAAAGATTGAAAATACTACTACTACTACTACTACTACTACTACTACTACTACTACTACTAATAATAATAATAATAAAGGATCCTAGGTAGCAGTTGCTTGATTCCAGTGGGGGTTTGGTTTGGTTTGTTATTGAGATGGGGGTCTCTGTTATGCATCCCAGGCTGCCCTTAAACTCACTATGGAACCCAGGCTGTCCTCAAACTCATGGTGATTCTGTCTCAGGCTCCTGATTGAGTTCTGAGCTTATAGGCATGTCTTACCACACCCTGCTGAAGGCCAATATATGTTTTGTTTTGTTACATTAAGGGGAATGAAACCTCAGGACCTCATGTTTGCCAGGCAGATGCTGTACCGCATAACTATGTCCCTGGCCCTGAACATCTAATTTTTTTTTTCCAGTACTGGGGATCGAACTGACGACCTAGGGCTTGCCAGGTTGGCCCTTATGCCACTGAGCTAAATCCCCAGCCCTGAACATGTAGTATTTGAGGAATTTCTAACATTACTCACCCAAGTCAACAAGGAACCAGGAGAGCTACTCTTTTATTTTTTTTTTTTTTCTTTTCTTTCTGTCTTTTTTTTTTTTTTTCTTCTTCTATGTCTTTTCTTTTTCTTTCTTTCGTGATCTGGTCTGTTCTGATCTTTCTTTTCTTTTGAGCTTTGTTTTGATTTGGAGACAAGGTCTCATTATGTACTTCAGGCTAGCCTTGCACTTGCAGTGCTCTTCCTCCTGCCTCGGCCTCCTCAGTGCTGATCTCACACAGTGAGCTTCCAAGCCCAGCCGGTTACTCACTTTTGCACACTCTCCACTCATGCTGAGTAGCTCTCTGCCATGTCTCTGTCCCTATCTCTCTGCCTCTCTGCCCCTTTGCCTGTCTGTCCCTGGGCCTGTCTGTGTGTGTCTGTCTCCCATTCTAAGATGAATACACCATGGACTTGGTATCTTTTTTTTTTTTTTTTTTTTTCTTTTTGAGACAGGGTCTCGCTGTGCAGTTCAGGCTGGCCTTGAGCTCACTTTGTAGCCTAGGCTGGTCTGGAACTCGAAAGGATCCTCCTGCCTCAGCCTCCTGACTGCTGGGATTACAGGCATGAGCCACCACACCCAGCAAGGACTGGGAATCTAGCTCAGCGGCATAGCACCTGCCTGCCAAGTTCGAGGTTGTGAGTTCCTTTCTTGGTACCAAAACAAACAGACAGACAGACAGACAGACAGACAGACAGACAGATAGATAAATTGTGCTGCTTTATTAAAGAAAAACAAAACAACACAAAACAGGAAAATGGAAATGGGTGGGGGCAGGTGGCCATGCTATGGTAAGGACTAATCCATGTCAGGGACACACTCTAAACAGTCACAGAAAACTATCCCCACGTGTCACAGAGAATGGCCACTGGTCACAAGAACTGTGGAAGGCACGTTGGCAAACATGATGAGACACAGAACAAAACACTTCACATGGACTTAGAAAAAAAAAGTATAGGCCTTTCCAAAGCATAGATTTCAAAGCTCCCCTGTGGTGTTGTGAGGATTCAAAGCAGGATTTGAATTTTAGGCAGGTAGTCAGTCAGTCAGTCAGTCGCACATCAGCCACTAGTGGGCCTGAGGGACAAAGGGATGGGGGTGGAAGTCCAAACCATAGCTTGCTTTGTCAGTGAATTAAACAAGGGGTTCCATTTTCTGCCTAGAATGCGTTTATCTTCTTTCCTTCGGGTCTCCGGAGGCCAAAGTGGCACCTCCAGAGTTGCAGGATAGTTCCCTTCCTTTTTGGAGAGTAGCACATGTAGCTTCCTTCAACAAACATGTACCTTTTGCAAAGATTTCATCTTTTTACCACCCATTTCTTAGATGTGTCGTGAATATATTTTCCGGTACCTTTTAGCTCAAGAAACATGTATATGGGCATTGACTTTTCCTTTCTTAGATGTAGTAGGAAAAAACTAAGACCAGTTCTTTAAAGAAATGGAGGGATTAAATAACTTTTGCTCCCTTGCATTTTCTTGAAGGTCAGGAGTTTTCTTTGTGAAAAAGTATCAATAGTTCACTGTAACTTATACGAAGACAGCAGCCAGCCTTAAAGTAGTCTCTTCTCTTCTCTTTTCTTTTCTTCTCCTCTCCTCCTCCTCCTCCTCCTCCTCCTCCTCCTCCTCCTCCTCCTCTTCTCTCTCTGCTCTGTCTCTCTGTCTCTCTGTCTCTCTCTGTCTCTCTCTCTGTCTCTCTCTGTCTCTCTCTCTCTCTCTCTCTCTCTCTCTCTCTCTCTCTCTCTCTCTTCCTTCTTTGTAACAGGGTCTCCCTATGCAGTTCAAGCTGGCCTTGGGCTCATTTTCCAGCCCAGGCTGACCCATCTCCAGTCAGGAATTTACAAACCATTCTCCTGCTTCAGCCTCTCAAACACGGGGATTACAGAAGTGTGCCCACCACACCCAGTTTAAAAAGTACTATATTCTGAGGAAGAACTAGGACAATGGATAGGAATGTACTTGCTTGGTACAAGCAAAACTTCTGCATGAGCCAGGTGTGATGGTGCACTCACTCGGGAGGCTGAGAGAAGTAGAAGGATCACTAGAGTTGAGCCTGGGTCACATCATGAGAAAGAAATCAAGAACTTGTTACTCGTTATTTTTTGTACCAGTAATCATTTACAAAAAGAGGTTAGGACTTTGCGATTTATAAAAATAAAAATAAAAATAAAAATAAAAATAAAAATAAAAATGCTTTCTTTTGGGCCGTGGGAGTGCAATCTGGCTCCTCAGTCAGGGACAGAGGGCTGCCTCGCTTTCCACCGAGCCGCCCACCCCTCCCTTCCTGCTCTGGACCTTTCAGATGTAAATTTCCTCTCCCAGCTCAGGCCTCATTTTGCCTGGGGACAGGGAACTCAGTGAGTGAGTGAGTGAGTGAGTGAGTGAGTGAGTGGCTGAGATGGACTGATTCTTAATTGAGAAGAAAAGGAGAAGGCTGAAAGGAAAGTAGTTGGTGTAAGATTAATTTTAAAGAAAATTGTTTGAAATGGAAACAGTTTTCTTTGCAAACAGGCCTTTGCAGACAGGCAGGCCTGGTGAGGTGGTGTGGCTCCTGTGATCTCAGCACTCTGTAAGCTGAGGAAGGAGAGCAACATGAATGACATAGGGAGAGGCTGTCTGGAGAGAGAGGGAGACACACACACACACACACACACTCACACACAATTATTGAAAGAGTTTTCGGCATGGTTAGAAGACAGAACATAAAGTAAAGTGGCCTTTATTTTAAGAATGCAGAGAGAGACTCCATGACCTCCTGGGTCTGGCTTTCTCTCTGCTGGACATGTGGTGTGGGCGCACACATGTAGCTTAGGTTTGGGGTGGGGCCTAAGAGGCATTACTGATGCACAGGTAGCCCGTGGGAATTTATTTCACACCACAGGTAAATTGGCTAGGAGTGGGGAAGTTGACCTTCCACATCCCAGCGCTGCAGAGTCCCCTTTTAGGGCAAAATCCTTTCATTTATAATTACTATTAATGTTATTATTTGAATGCTATATACATACGTGTATGTATATAGTACCAGGGAACAAACTCAAGACCTTGTGCTTACCAGGCAAGCACTTGTGCCACTGAGCTAAATTGCTGGCCCTATTATTATTATTATTAAAAAGAAAGAAAACAGCAGAAAGACAGGTGTCTGATTGCAAGAGTACAGACTGTTTTTGGCACTCTTGACTTTGGACCTGCCAGGCAGGCGCTGATGTCACTGAGCTTCATCCAGGGCCCTGGGCCTGTGGGGTACTGCACCTTCCTTCCTTCCTTCCTTCCTTCCTTCCTTCCTTCCTTCCTTCCTTCCTTTCTTCCTTCCTTCTTTCCTTCCTTCCTTCCTCCTTGGCCTGTCCTTTACCATTGCCGTGTTTCCTGTGCCCCAGGGTACAGGATCCAACAACATCCCACTCTTCTCCCCAGCCCGAGCTGATTTTCAGGGCCTCCTCTGCTCTATTTCTCGGGGCTGAATGTCACTGGGGAGGGGAGAGGAGGGGAAAGGAATACAGCTAGCTTATTTAGTGTAGGAAGGCAGACGGGGCTGGGGGGGAGGGGGGGGCTGGGCGGCGGCAGGGGCGGCGGGCCGCGAGGTGTGCGCGAGCGAGGGATCCAGCGCGCGGCGCGGGGGGTCACGGGGTCACGGGGGCGGGGCATCGGCATAGGAACCGCTTCTGTGTGTGGTGGCCCCTCCCCCCCTCGGACGCCGCTGCCGGGGGTGGGGAGGGGGCTGTCGCGTCTGCCGAGTGTGCGCCTGCGCAGTGTGCGTGCGTGCGTCTACGTGCGTCCGCGTGGGGGGGGGGCGGGTTATCTAGGAAGTCGCTCGTTTTTTCGGCTGGATTTTGCTGCCCTCCTGAATGTGTCCTAGAAAGACACAAGAACAAAAACGAAACGAAACGAAACAAAACAAAACAAAACAAAACAACCGGGGAGAGGGAGGGAAAGGCTTGTAGGGGAGCTCCTCCGCTCACGGCCTCCCAGCCCCCTCATTCCCTCCGGTGCCCGCCTCCTCGCCTCCTCGCTCACCACTCCCACTCCCCGGCCGCCGCCCCCTCCCCTACCGCGCCGCGGGGGCCCGTCTCTCTCCTGGTTCCGGCTTTATCCGGCCCTAGCGCGGTTCCCCTACCCCAGGTCCCGGGCCCCTGGGCCTCTGATCCCGGAACTGCCACTGAGCTGACCTTGCTGTCCCTCTCCCTGCCTCGACCTCGGCCTCGGCTTTGGCCTCCGCCTCCCCCTCCTCCCCTCGCCCACCCTTCCGTCCCCTGCTTTGTGCCCTTGTGTAAAGAATTCGTTCCAGACACAAAGGTGGATGTAAAAGTGATCTACGTAGAATGCTTTTGTAAAGTGGAGGATCCAAATGGATTTAGGCCTGTGTGAGAGAGAAGGTGGGGTGGGTGTTGCCGCGGAGGCCTCTCTGCCTTCAGTGAAAGCCTTGAGTGAAAGGTGATGGGGGTGGGGAGATTTAAAGGGCCTGTGTTAAAACACAGAGAGAGACAGACACAGACTCACACGTGTGTTGTTTTACACACAGCAGTTACTCCTGGAGATAGACACACATAGACATATATCTAATAAATTCACTGTGTAACATTGTTTCTTCATTTTAAACATTTACTTTTCGTTGTTTTGTTTTGTTTTTGGCAGATACATTAGTTGAGAGACCCAAAGGGGTCCAGCGCGAGGAGGCAAGTGCCCCGAGGACCTTGAGTCCTATTGGATCAGCTGATAGGATAGGATGGGTCTGAACTCTGGGGCCTTGGCCTCAGAGGGCAGGCAGTGGTCCCCTGCGCAGTCAGGGCATGGTGTGTGTGTGTGTGGGGGGGGGGGCTTCTATTTTTTTTTTTTTTTTTTTTTTGGGGTTCTCTCTGTTCTCTCCCTGTCCTGATTATACAATACTAAGGAAACACTTTTTATTAAAGAATCAGGATAACTATCTGGAGCAATGGATACCTTTGGTAGGTTTTGTTTTGTTGTTGCTGCTGCTGTTGTTGTTTTGTTCTTTTAATGACCAGAGTTAAGTGGGTAATAAACATATCTTTAAACAAAATCTGCCCCTCTGTTGAATCAGGGTATATTTTTTTTTTAAGGGAACAAAACAAAACAGTGTAAGGGTACAAGTAATACAGGACTTAAAAACACACACTTGCAGTTGTATAAATCAGGATCTATGGATCCATGTTTCATGAGTGCCTCTGATAAATGACCTAAGAAGTCAGAGCGGTTTTCACCTTTCTTTAGAGACGTACTTGACAATGTAAAATAACTAGAAGGCTTGGATTTTATCCTCCTCAGACCTTCAAGAATACACGTCTGGAAAAATGTCTCTTGTTCTCATCTCTTACATTGTTGTCAGGCCACTCGGGGTCTTGGTTGGGAACCAACCAAGATTGTGCACCGTTGGGAATTGGTGGTTCCCCTGCCTCTCTGTCTTCTGGTCTTCTAAAATGAACGGTATGATACTCATCTCTCATGTCCAAATGCAATAGCGGCTTGTAACACTGCCTGTCTCTCACTAGAAGTCATTGACGTTCGGAGTGACATTGCATCTTCCCAGCCTAGCTTCTATAGATCTGAGCAAATCCTTGAAAGACATTGAGGTACTTATCAGGGTCACCTGAAGATTTTCCTAGCTGTAGATAGAATTTGCTGTAAGTCGCCGAGATATATATATATATATATATATATATATATATATATAGAGAGAGAGAGAGAGAGAGAGAGGGAGAGAGAGAGGGAGAGAGAGGGGGAGAGGGAGAGAGCGCACAACCACTGTAGCATGTGTCTTTATTTATAGGCTTCCGAGAAGTACAACGTCAACCTCAACCCCGCTTTGTAGCGATTTGTTTGCCGGGCTGGCCTGAGCCCCTTGGCCCTTTGCCTCCTTGGGGCTGCAGCAGCTTGTTCAGGTGGCTTGTTTTGGACTCTCTGTGTTTCCTGGGCAGGCAGGTGGGCAGGCGGGCAGGCGGGCAGGCACCAGGCACCAGGCAGGCAGGCAGGCAGGCAGGCAGGCAGGCAGACAGACCTCGCTTTAGCTGTCGTCCTCCCCCCCCCCACCCGGGTGATTGATCTATCTCCGGATTCAAAGGCTCCCTCCACCCTGCCTGCCCGCGCACTCACTCGCCTACTCCTTTCCGCGGTCCTCCCTCCCCCCTTGGAGGCCAGGGGACCCCGCCGATTGGGCCCCTTAGGGTGATTTTGAACATCCTGCTCTTCCAGCTCAGAGACCTCTGGTGATCTCGCTGGTGTTTGAGGTCGTTGTGGGGCTCCACCTGGTGGTGGCTTTGCTATGATGTCGCGCTCGTAGTCAGCAGCTGGAGCGGCAAGGGCTGACGTGTGGCCTTGGCGACGGGGACAGAGTCCCAGGAGGTCCGCCTGCTAGGCGGGACTGCAGCGGTCGTGCCTGAGCTGAGCCGGCGGGCGCGCTGTGCGGAGATTGGATCGGCAGGGCTATGTGAGAGGTGACTGTTGCCGCCTTTCCGCGGCCGGTCGCGGCTAGCCGGGGGGTGTGTGGGTGACCCGAGCCGGTCGACCAGCACACCCTCCTGCTTCTCGGCGGCCCTCCGGCCGGCCACCGAGACGCAAGGAGGGAAGAGATGTGTTCCCTCCATCCCGGCAGGCAGCCGGCTGGGCCGGCTCGTGGAAGGGAGTGTGTGGCCAGCTCGGCCGGGTCACCGGTGCCTGTGTTCCTCTTTGCTCTTCTCCGGACTCCTTGCGGGGTCCCCGCCTTGTCCTGGCTGCAGCGCGAGGGGCCGTGCAGGGCTGTTGGGCTTTGCCCCCGGTGGTTGGAAGTCTGGATCTGGATCGTTGTGATTCCCCAAGTGTGAGCTCGCGAGCTCGCGGACTGGCCGGGGCCGGGGCCGGGGCCGGGGCCGGGGCTGGGGCCACCCGCCCGTGGAGGTTGTCGGGGCCTCGGCCTCGAGCCCGAGTGGGTCCTGGTGTTTGGAGGGGCGGGCGGGGACCTACCTGTCTCAGTCAGCGACTAAGTCCGAGTTAGGCTCGAGGATCGGCGGGGTTCGCCCGCCCGGGGAGGGTGCCCGGCCTCCGGGCCCCAGTGGGGACCCAGTGGACCCCAGTGGCCATAGGGCTCGGCCCATTGCCCGTTTCCCCAAGGAAGGCCCAGGTGAGAGGGTCTCGTGCTGTCCCCCGCGCCAGCAGGTGGCTCGGGGAGGGCGCTGATGGAGGGCTGGCTTGGTCCAGCGTCCCTGCGCCCTGTCCCGCCCCCCCACCCCACCCCCGCGGTCGACCAGTTGGCCCTGGGTGCTCCGCCGTCTGCAGCATTGGGGTCGTCTGAGGGGCCAGGTCCCCGGCGCCTTGCTTTGGAGGGCGGGTGTGATCAGGGGATTGTCCCCTCTGTCATGTGTCACAGATCTTTTGGCTAGAGGTGGGTGTTTTGTGTCTGCAGGTATATGCTGACACGCTGTCTTTCGGTGGTTGCCGCTGCTGCAAAGACGAGGGGATTTGGGCTCCCGGATGGCGAGTTGGGGCTCTGGGTTTGCTGGCCGTCCCGTGGTACTTGGAACCCTGCTTCTCTCGCCCCTGAGCTGTCCGCCCTGGGGCCCGTGCGCCGGCTCTTGGACATCCGAGTGTAGCCTCCCCTGGCTCGGTGCCGCCTCCGGTCTCTAGCACCCGAGGGTGGCGGGGATGGCGGCAGGGGCCCTCTGCCCCTGTGTGCTCCTCGTCGCGGGCACCGAGTGCGGTCTGAGACGACCCTCGAGTGTGGCTCCGTGCCTTTCTGCGTGTCAGGCGTTCCCCTGGGTCGTTGTCGGCCGCTGGCGGTGTTGGGGGTTGTGGCACTGGCGAGGCTGAAAGCGGGCTCTTCTCTGACTGTCCTTGCCAGGCCTGCCCTCCCCGCGGTCCCGTCTCTTCCCCTCTCCTTTCATTGTGACCGATGTGGTGAATGAGCGCTCTCCTGGGCCGGGCCTAAGCCGCGCCAGGCGAGGGACGGACATTCATGGTGAATGGGACCGCTCTTCTCGTTCTGCCTGCGGGCCCCTCGTCTCTCTACCCCGCCTCTCGGTGGTGCGTGGAAGGCAGGGGTGCGGAATCCGGCCCGACCTCGCTCCCCTCCCGCTCGCCCTTGTGGTGCTGTCGCCCGGGGGGGTGGGTCGTGGTCGCTTGACGCGATGGAACTCTCCTCGCTTGCCCCTTCGGGGGGCGTCTGCGGCGTGGGTGGAGTCCTCCCCGGAGGTGGGGAGAGCGGCTTGCCCCGCCACTACGCTGCGTGCCGCGCCCTGTGGCACGCGAGCGTGCCTCGGCCTCCTGCGGTGCTCCTGGAGCGTTCCCGGCTTGTCTGTCCAGGTGCACGAGGCTGAGGGTCGGTGTCGTACCCGTGTCCCGGTGCCTCTGTTCTGAGCCGCCTGCCGTCGTTGGCGTGCTGAACCTCGCTTTGGGGGTTTTTCTGGCTGTGCCGGGAAACCGCCCGGGGATCGAGTCGGTAGGGAAGGGGAGGCTCTTGCGCCTCATGCACCCCCCCCGCCCCTGGGGGAGGGGTGTTGGGCGTGTGGGTTTCCCTCCCCCCCAGCGGCGTCCTCTCGTTCGTCCCGGCGCGACGAGAGGAGGTGTGGGTGAGATCGCCTGCTGGGGGTGGGGCTGAGCGCGCGCCCGCGTGTGTTTACCTCCTCTGGGGGGCCCTCGCGGGCGTGTGAGCGATCGTGGTTGGGCCGGCCTGACGGACGCCTGCCGTCTACCTTTCCTCTCCTCTCTTTGCGGGAGGTTTGAGGGCCGTTCTGCCGTTGCCGCCCGGCACGGCCAGACGCTGGATTTGGGGGAGCCCGGCCCGTGGTGGCGGGTGGCGGGCTCCCCTGCCGGCCCCGGCCGCGTACGCTCGAGACGCTTGTTGTGCCCGACCCTGTGCCTGTACCGCAGATCCCCCCCCAAGCCTGGCTTTGTCTCCTCGACGGTTTCCCTTCGCGCTCCGACGGGGGTCCGCTCGGGGCCGGGTGCGGCCCGCCCTCAGTGAGAAGAGTCTTCTCTAGCGATCCGAGAGAAGGGTGTGCCTCGTGACGGTGGCCACCCGCGTTTGTCTCCTTTCTCAGCCTCGCGCGGTAGCCGCCGACGTCGCTGCGTCGTAGCCGTC
>NW_026947855.1:65000-67500 GCF_034190915.1 Cavia porcellus | reverse complement strand
GGCGGGAGTGTCCGTGACCCGCGTGTGCGCCTTGGGTGGGCGTGGCGTGCGAAGGGCGTGCGGGCCGGTGTCTGTCGGTCG
The DNA here is from genome assembly GCF_034190915.1 of Cavia porcellus. Lineage (NCBI taxonomy): Eukaryota > Metazoa > Chordata > Mammalia > Rodentia > Caviidae > Cavia > Cavia porcellus. The sequence continues at coordinate 67,419 of NW_026947855.1, read as the reverse complement.
CGCCGCTCTCCCCCTGACCCTCCTCCCCGCCGCCTCTGGCGCCGTGTCCGCTGGGTCGGCGTCGTGTCGGGGCGCGCGTGGGAGGACTGGGGGCAGGCGGGAGGGCGGGCGGGGTCGGCTGGCCCGGCCGCCCGCCCGCCCGCCGCCCGTCTCTTCCTCCGGGCCGCCGTGGCCGCGCTCCCGCTCCCGCTTCTGCACGTGTGCGTTCGCTCCGTGCTTCCGCGCGTCTGCCCTCCCTCTCCAGGTACCTAGCGCGTCCCGGCGCGGAGGTTTAAAGACCCCTTGGGGGGGGTGGTCACCCCGCCGGCCTTGGGGTCTGGCCGGCGGGGTCGCGCTGGGGGCTCCTGGGGGCCCGTGTCGGGGGTTTGGGCGGGAAGGACTTTGGACGTGAGAAGTCGGCACGTCGGGGGCGTTGGTCCCCGATGCCGCTGTGCTCTCTTCTCCGCGCCGGTCCTCCCGCCTCCCCGCCCCTCCCCCTGCCCCCACGCGTGTGTACTCTTTCCCCGCCCGCCTCTCCTCGGTTTGGGGCGGGGCGCCGCGCGCCGCTGACGTCTCCGGGCGTCCCGGCCGGGTTCGGGGGTATACCCGGCCGGTCGTCGGGGCCGTGTTGGCGTTGGGCGCGGGCCCTCCCTTTCCGTTGAGGGGGAAGGTGGTGGGGATCCCCCCCCCCGGGCGCCTGTGGGGTCGGTCCTTCCGTCCCCGTGCGCTCGTCCGCTCCGCTGCGGGCCGTGGCGCCGGGCTCGGTGGGTTGCCGAAGAGCCCCGTCTCAGCGCGTGATAGACGCGCTCTCGTGGCCCCTAACCCTCGGAGTTTCTGGTGTCGTTCTGTTCTTTCTTGCTGGCCGGCCCGAGGCGACCCCGTCTGCCCCGTGCGGGCGTGGAAGTGTCGCGCCAGCGTCGGGGGTGCTTGTGGGGAGGTGGAACGTTCCTCTCCCCCTCGCACGTCTGAAAAAAGAAAAAAAAAGCGAAACGCTCACGTACGACTCTTAGCGGTGGATCACTCGGCTCGTGCGTCGATGAAGAACGCAGCTAGCTGCGAGAATTAATGTGAATTGCAGGACACATTGATCATCGACACTTCGAACGCACTTGCGGCCCCGGGTTCCTCCCGGGGCTACGCCTGTCTGAGCGTCGCTTGCCGATCAATCGCGACCCGCGGGTTGTCCCCCGGGGTCGCGCGGCTGGGGGCTTCCTCGTAGGGCCCGCTTTGGCGTGCCCTCCGTCCCCCTAAGTGCAGACCCGGTCGGCGCGCGCCTGCCTCGCCTCGCCGGCCGCCGCCCCCCCGAGCTCAGCGCCCCCCCCCCAGCCCCCGTCGCCCGTCGGCGTGCGCGTTGGGGGGGGTGGTGGTGGCCCGGAGGGGGGAGCCGCGCGTCGCGTGGTGCGGTGCCGCCGTCGGCCGCCGCCCTCGCGCAGAGAGGGAGCGGTGTTCGGAAGAGAGAGGGGCGAGCGAGAGTGGCGTGCCCGAGGTGTCGGTGTCGGGGAGGGCGGCGGTCCGGGGTCCGGGGTTGCGGGGTCGCGGCTCGCGGTGAGCCCGCGGGCCCCCCCCCCGCGCCGTCCCGTGTCCGCCGCCCCCTGGCCGCGGTCCCTCCCGGTGGAGGAGGGGTCCCTCGCGCCGCACGCGGGTCCCGGAGAAATGTGTGCCCCCCCCCGCCGGGGTCGGCCTCGCGTCGAGGCCCGTGGCGCGTGTGAGGCCGCGCCCCCCGGGGTCCGCGTTGCCCCGGCGGCGGCCCGCGGGACGCCTCGGCGTCGTTCGCCGTCGCGCGCTGCGCCCCGGGGCCGCGCGTGGTCTCGCCGCGCTCCCCCGTCAGTGGGTTGGGTCCCGAGGCCCCGCCTCCCCTCGGCGGGAGGCGGACGGTGTGGGGGTCGAGGCGGCCGTGGTCGGTCGCCGGCCGGCCGGCTGCGCTGAGGGGTCGGGTGGCGTCTCGGTCGTCGCCGCCCGTGCCGCGCCGCGCCGCGCGTGCCGTGCCCGTCGTCTCCCCCCCACGTTGCCGCTCGGCGGGGTGGTGCGGTCGGTTCGAGCCCGGTGTCCCTCCGGCTCCGTGCCCTCCTGGCTCGCCCGGTCTCCGGCTCCACCGCGTCGCCCTTGTCTACTCCTCGTCTCCGTCCGCTTCCCTCCCCGCCCCCCTCCGCCGCCACCGCTTCGGGGCGCGTGGCGACGTGTGGCGGTGGTGGTGGGGTGGGTCGCGTTCGGGACGGTGGGGGAAGGCGGGCCCGCGGTGCCCGGGACCGCGCGGGCGGGCGTCATCGGGTGTGCCGTGGCCTCTCCCGCGCCGCCCCTCCACCTCGGGGTTCGCGCGGCGCACCGTGCTGCGCCGCGCCGCGTCCTTCCCCCGCTCCGCCTCTCTCTCTCTCTCTCCTCCGGCCGCCGGCCTCCTCCTCTCCCCGCTGTGGGGTTTTTCCGGCACTCACTCCCGGGTGAG
>NW_026947855.1:32500-52500 GCF_034190915.1 Cavia porcellus | reverse complement strand
TTCAGCAGGGTTAGGGTTAGGGTTAGGGTTTGGCTTCTATTATTTTTTGATTATTTACGTTGAGTGTTTTATTTGCTTGCTTACTTGCTTTTTGAAGACAGAGGCCTCCCTGGGTACCTCAGGATGGTCTCCTTGAAATCACTACAGGGACCAGTCAGACCTCGAACTTAGCGTGATCATCCTACCTCAGCCTCTCAACTAAGTGCTGCCTGCTGTGAGGAGATGAGCCTCCAACAGTTGGCCCCAGCCTTTCATGTAGAGACACGGCCTGGCAGAAAATTCTGATCCTTGTTTCTTTGGCCTTTCCGAAGGAGGGCCCGATTTTGCTTGTGAGTGTGGACCACTGGGCCTGGCTAACTCTGAACCCCTGACTTGAGGAGGGCAGAACAGAGCAGCATAGTGAGTGGGCCGTGGCCAGGGATGGTGTGGGAGGAGTGAGAGTCGCATAGGGAGCGTGGCACTGAGTGGGAAGTCTGATGGGTTTCCTATGGTTTGGACGTGGGCAAAGTGGGATGTGGCGCCTCGCTGGTTGTTCTGCTGCCACTGCTGGGATAATGGAGACGGTGACTGCTTTTTTGCCTGCCTGAGCCTGGTCACAGGTATTCTTCCTGAAATGCTAGCCACTATCTCATCTGAACGGTATGGAATCAGTGACCCAGAAGAAATTTTGAGGGACAGCCTCTCCCTCACACCCCCACCCTTGTCGTACCTACCCTGTGATTACTGGCTGGCCCACGTGTGTGCCACCACACTCTCTCTGCTGAGAGCTTCTTCTCAGAGTCTACTTTGCACATTAAGTACTTCACTTTTCCCTTGCCAGAAAGGGGAGGAAAACTCCTTTCCTGGCAAGCAGTTGTGTGTTTAGTTTTTGGTTTTGCCTTCACAAGGAGGCAGGCACCGAAAGAGGGGGAGAGGGCAGGAGGGGGGCCAAGGGGAGGGAGGGGAGAAAGGGGGGAGGGAGGGAGGATGGACCCTTGCCATGTAGCCCAGGGCAATCTTCACAGGTTGACCTTAAACTAGTGACTGGTGACACTCCTGTCATTCTTAGCTCACCTAGGGCTGGAGTCAAGGGCCTATGCACCACTTCTTTGCCTTGGGCTACATTTCATGCTGAGAGCAGTGGAGTGGGGTGGGGTGCCTGGGCAGCACTATCCCCCAATATCTGCTCAGGCAAGTCCCTTGGCCTCCACCTTGCCCCCACGTGATGTCCCCCATGACCCTGGCTGGCTGGCTGGCTGGCAGTCAGTCCTGTTCCATCCCCCTCTCCTGTATGCTGAACAGCATTGATTTTATATATATATATATATATATATATATATATATATATATATATATATGCTTAAAGGTGATAAAGATGATAAGTCAGATGTTCAGATGTAGGTTTTGCTGGGTAGGTACCAGCTTCTTCACTTGGGCATGCCCCAGCCCCATGTGATGGGATGTCTTTACTACCACCACCACCATGGTAAGTTAAGGACAACAAGCAACACCAAGGAGAATGACGACAACAGTGGGTGTTGTGTGTGGCGGTGAAGGCTTAGAATCCTAACCTAAAACTCAAAGACAAGGAGAAAACCGAGTTCGTCACAAAGATTTGACTTTTTTGCAGATTTGAGCCCAGCCTGCCAGAGGAATTATTCAGTGGTTTACGGAGACACTGTCAGGACATTCTGAAGATAAAACTAAAGACAGGCGGGGCAGGTAGGGCAGGTGGGGCAGGATGGGCGGGGGAGTGAAGCACCAGCTTTGTCAAAGAAGAGACCTTAGTTGTCGTCTCCAACATTAATTAAAATGAGAGAAGTAAGGAAAACCAAGACAGACCAACAGATGGGGCCGTCCTTTCCCAGCGTGTGGCTCACACCAGATCACATAAAGACAACCACTGTGGAAGCAGAGCCAATGTCAGGTGGGATCCGGTGCGCCCTCACCTCCTCTCAGTGCGTGGCCTGGCCTGCCTCGGAAGTGGCCAGCTGGCCCTGGTTGAAAGGCGAGAAGGGAGGAAAGAAGGAAGCAAGCCTGGCACATCTTGGTGGGCTCCACCGTTCAAAGACTTTCTTCACATCAAGTTGTCACCAGGGACTTAGCTCAGTATTGTAAGCTCTTGCAGCCTAGGAAACAGGAAACGTGAGATCATGGGTTCAATCCCCAGTACCACAAAAACAAAGAAATAAATAAAACAAAATTTAAAAACAAGGAAGTTAAGCTGGGCGAGGTGGCTCACACCTGTTATCCCAGCACTTGGGAGGCTGAGGAAGGAGGAGCCTTGTCAGTTCGAGATCAGCCTAGGCTACAAAGTGAGCTCGAGGCCAGCCAGAACTGCATATAGAGACTCCCCCCCCCCAAGATGCAAAAATAATAAAGTTAAATCAAGTCGTTGACAGACGGACAGACTGACCGACTGACCCATGGCTGCCACTATACAAGGTACAGTAGTCAGTTCAGTGTGGCTAAAGGTACGTCTTTCAAAAATAAAAAATGATAAAAGGATCCCCTGTACCAAAAACAAACAAGCAAACAAAATTACGCGGTTCGCAGTCCTCTGAAGGTTCGCGGCAGAATCCTCTAAGGCTCTTGCCACCCATGGCAGCAGTTATTACTGATGATGGGATAGAAATGAATCCTGCACAGGCTGCCAGAAATCCTTTCCTAAAGTGTGGTTCCATTTGAAACAGCGAGTGATGGGGCTCGAGTACTGCGGTGTGGGGTTGGGTGAGTGTGGTATGTATGGCTGTAATCCCAACCCTCACTAGGGAGTTGGAGGCCAAGGATGATGAGACACTGAATTGGAGAAAGCCAGGGTCTCAAAATAAGCTCAGTCAGCCTAAGTCTGTGAACCTTCCCTCGAGGTTGTGTCAGAAGTTCTTAGCCAGAAGCTGGGTTGGAGTGGCACGTGCCTGTGATCCCCCACCCAGGAGGCCTGAGGCAATCCCATTACTGTGACTTCGGGACAAACCTGGGCCATGTATTGAGTTTGAGGCTGACCTGAACTAAGTGGTGAGACCCTATTGCCAACACCAACTGCCAACAGCCACAACTATATAAACAACAGAAACGTGTGTACACACACACACACACACACACACACACACACACACACAAACACCCGGAGAGGGGTTCTAGTACAGATGGTGAATAGATAACAGCAGGCTACAGAGGCTCTCTGAGGTAGTCAACTTAGACTCCAAAATTAATACAGCATGGGGAGTCCCAAACAGAGGGAGATGGATCCACCTGACCCAGGCACAAGCTGAGAGAAACCCATTAAACATACAGTCCCGGTGCTACCATTGGAACAGCTAAAGGCTCGGTGCTCCCGCTGCAGTGCTTGAACTCGCACAGCCGAGACTTACTGAGCTACCAAAAGCCCACCGCTTCAAACTCACTGGAGATGCACTGACACTGAGTTTGGGGGTCAGCGTGCCGAATGGAGAGCTGGGCTGGTGGGGAACCTGCATTGACCTTCGGTGAGTGACGGGAATAAAACCAATCCACAGAAAAAGGGACTCCAACAGACGACATTCATTCTGGGGCTGGGCAGGGCAGACTGGTGAGAACAAGGAACAGCAGTGAGTTCAGTCAGCTGCTCCCTTCTCAAGCAGGATTGGTGGGGTGAGCTTGACCTGGGTCGTGCCCTGGGCTGAGATCCAATAGGTTACCCCAAACCAAGTACCTACACCTGGCAGCGCACCCTAATGCAGTGAGGTGCTCAGCAGGTTCATTAACCCAGAGAGGAGGGCCCTGCATATGCTGCCCCTGTTTGTACCTCCATAGTACACTGTAATGGGCAGGAGCACCTAGTCAGTGCGCTTCAGGCGAACTAACTGTAACCAACAAAGAAAGAAACTGGGTGGGGCCTCCTATATACACCTGTATGAAAGGAACAAAAAATATGAGAAGAGGAAGCAATAAGAAAAGGTCCCCAGCCCTGAGAACATTGATACAGAAAAGGTAAATGCAAAGGAGATTGAGGATGGCAAACACAATATCAGACATGGCACCAGTGGACATAAAGTGATATCTTTGGGACCTCATAGACGAGTTCAAAAGTGAAATATTGAACCAAGTAAAGCAAGACTTAAATAGAATAATAAAACAAATGCTAAGCATCTCTCAAAAAGACACAGATGGAAGAATGGAGAAACAAAAAGGTGGGGGGGAACCATTTGACGGAGAATATAGACAAAACAGAATACATCAAGCAGATCCAAAGAGATTACCAGGAAATTAAAAGCTCCATTGAAAGCTGGCAAAACTGCTTGAAAGAAACTAAGGATAGATTCTCCAAACTGACTGGAGGACAGGTTTGTAATGTGGGGTCATGAAAGGAAAAATTTCTTAAAAATAACAAGGAAACAAGCAGTAACAATACAAAGGCTAGAAGACGACAAGTGGATCTATAATTTAAGAATAAAGAATGTGAATGAAGAAGCAGGGGTACAAACAAAGGAACTGCAAAGGCTATTCACAGAAATAATTACGGAAAACTCCCCAAACATGGGAAAAGGAAATGCTATTCAGATGTATGAGGCTTACAGAACTCCAGCCACCTACAACCAAAACAGAACTACACCCAGGCATTTAGTAATCAAGATCTGTCCCAGTTTGTATACAAGCACTAGCTCTGAGGGCACAGACAGGTATCCCCAAAATATCACGATATAGCACAGCGACCATCTTTAATTTCCTATTAACTTAATCTGTATCCCTGTATAACTTATACTGGTATATCATGACTGACCTTAGTTAAACCTGATTTGTTTGATGGCTGTTTGTTATTGACAGATTTTATTCAAAACTATTAAGGTTGATAGTATGAACTCTGCAAGTTTAGACATCTACATTGAAAATGACAACGAAGGGGCTGGGGATTTAGCTCAGGGGCATAAGCACCTGCCTTGCAAGCAGGCAGTCATGAGTTCGATCCCTGGTACTGATAAAAACGAAAAAGACATATAAATAAATAAATAGATAAATAAAATAAAATAAAAAAGAAAATGACAATGACTCACTAAGATACCCATTCTAGGTTGGTTACTACCTGTTTTTGTAGTTCTACATTATCTACAAAGTTGTATTTCTATTAATACTGTTATGTACTTATATATTCAATAATACTATATCTGATGATATAGCCAATTCTATGGATGACAACAAGAGACAACATAGTAACCATGATAGAACTCCTTGTACAGCAGTTTTATATGTCTTTTTAGTTTTATGTGTCTATAGGAATATGTTTTGTTCTGTCCTGCTTTGTTCTGCTTCTCCCTCTAATATAGAGAGGATAGAAATACACGTCAAGACTCATGTTTGTGTAAAACCTATAAACAGTTTGAGAGAACTGATCTTATGACACATGATGAAATGAACAAACGCTTTGAAGGAAAAAAAGGCACTACAGCACCCAGTGCTGACTCTGGCGGGTCATGGTGTGAAATTCAGCAATACTATTATTCTCTGTTCAGAGTGATTTTAATCTGCTTTGGTTTGTTAAATCTCAACATAAATGCAGATATGAATAAATGCATGTATGTTAAGAGTATAGGATTGATAACCACATTACTAAGATTTTATTAGATAGTTGAACAGAATTATTTCCAGTCTCGCTGTTTGAATTCCCATTAATATGTTCCACTCTTGTGTCTTGAACAACTATTTGTAAGAGGACAATATGTAAACATCAACAAGTGATTTATTACTGTTTATTTTTTTCCATTGAAAGTATGTATTATTTCGACCGTTTTCTGTTTCGTTTTGTCTTTCTTTAAATAAAAATTTAAAAATAAACACCCAGAGAAACACAAAGGTGTTAGCGTCTCTTACTTGGAATGTAAAATTATCTTTCACGATACCCATGGCTATTTTTGCAGCCATGAACAGAGGAGTCGCAATCGGACACGTAACAACAATGAAAACATTGAGAGTGAATGAATGAAACTTGAACGGTGACTCTTCTGCGTGTCCCTTTTCATTCTCTGGTACTCTTCACGTGAACAGGGAATGGGGAATGGTGACGGACGGACGAACCAACAGACAGTACCACCGCCGGCATGGAAGGTTTTATGTTGCTCGACCCACACCTCTTGACACAAGTAGGGAATTCATTTACTTATCTGTGGCGAATGGGTCCTGCAAAGTGTGCTCCACCACTGCGGGCGGGGGGGGGGGGAGGGCTCCCCAGGCCCCCCCTTCCGATGACTGTTTGTGAGAGCCTATGGGAGACTAAGATTTCCTAGATAGCTACATATCACGTGGCTGTCCTTTAAGGGTTTCTGTTGGGTTGCCATTGGTTGTTGTTGTTGTTATTGTAGTGGTTGTTGTTGTTGTTGTTGTTGTTGTTGTTGTTGTTGTTATTGTAGTAGTTGTGCTTCACTTTTGGTTTCTTTTTGGGGGAGTATATTGTTTTGTTTGCACTGGGGATTGAACTCGTGACCTCGTGCTTACCATACAGGCGCTTATGCCACTGACTGGGCTAAATCCCCAGCTGTGCTTCAGTTTTAGGTAAAAGAGAAAGTAGTAGTAATAGTAGTAGTAGTAGTAATAGTGGTAGTAGTAGCAGCAGCAGCAGCAGCAGCAGCAGCAGCATCGTGGCTCTAGGGCAGGTGGGGCTGTGCCACCTCCATCCCCACCCCCTTGGGGACGGGAGGGTGGGGGTCACCAGAGCTCAGAAGAGAAAAACTCACCATAATTTGCAGAGAAAGAACAAACAAACAATTAAAAAAAAAACAGTAAGCAAAACTAAAAACAGAACAACTTGCAGAGCATCCCGAGAGGGGACTGTATGGGTGAGGGGGATTGTGGATGCTCACTCTATCTTGTTAATTGAAAAGAGAAAGAAAAAGGAAAGGAAAACAGTAAAATCAAACCTATTCAAACAGGATATGGTGTTGCAGGCCTAGAATGCCAGCACTGGGAGGGTGGGGTGGGGGTTGGGTGGGGCGGGGCAGGGCGGGGCCGGGGCGGGGTGGGGTGGGGCGGTGGGGGGAGGAATCATCAGGAGTTCAAGGCCAACCTGGGCTACTTTGTGAGTTTAAGGGTAGCCGGAACTGCGTAGAGAGGCTCGTCTCAAAAAAAGGAAACTAAATAAATGGAATATCTGAAGGAATATGACGTTTATAGCTTACTACATAACGAACATTTGTAAGCAAATATTGAATGTCTCCTAATTTATTGTCTATCCTTATACCTTATAAAACCAACAGACTGTGTTTTGCACTATCCCAGAGGTTTACTTGTCTGGATTGAAAAGTACATATCAGTGCTCACCATCAGAGGGCAGTGACACACGCTACTTTGCAAATGACCCATTCGGCTCTCTGATGGAAGGTCTGTGTGATCACAAAGTGAAACCGAGAATCTGGAGTTAGAGATTTGGCCCAGTTTCACTCCCGTTATCACCGCCATACCATGCCCGGAATATAAGGAGAAGCTGAGTAAGTTACAGAGAGGGGTGATCTATTTGTCCAAACTTCATAAGCATTTTTCTTCTTTTCTATTTATTGAAGAGTAGTTATAACATCAATACAGATGTGAAACTGTCAAGATGTATACGTGTGGAAGAGAGAAGAGAAACATGACTGTCAAAGAAATAGACCTGAGGATCAATGGAACAGATTAGAAGATGCAAGCACAACTACAAAGGCACTCAGCCACCTTATATTTGACAAAGGGGCTAAACATGTTCACTGGGAAAAGGAAGGTCTCTTCAATAAATGGTGTTGGAAAAAATTGCCTTCCCACACACCGAAGACTGAAACTAGACCCATGCTTATCACCGTCACTAAACTCAAGTCAAAATGGATCGAAGATTTAAATATTGAAACAGAAACACTAAATAAATGTGCTGGAAAACAAAATAGGTTTAAAAAAATAAATCTTGGAGACGGCCGGGGATGTAGCTCAGCGGCATGAGCGCCTGCCTTACAAACGCCTGGTCGTGGTACAAAAAAAAAAAAAAAAAAACCAAACAAACAAACAAAAAAAACTTGGAGACATAGGGGTAGGCAGAGAACTCATGAACAAAATGCAATCCGCATGGGGAAATACTTCAAAGAACGAACAACTGCGATCTCATCTTATTAAAACGTTTCTGCACTTCAAAAGAAATCACCAACAAAGTAAAAAGAAAGCCCACAGAAGGGGAAAGAATTTTAGCCAGCAATCTCTCAGACAAAGGACTTATATCCAGAATATAAACATCAAGCCCCCCAAATTCAAAGACTCTCTCCAAAAAATGGGCATCTGAGATGAACACACATTTCTCAGATAAAGGTATACAAGTGGCAAATAAATACATCAGGAAATGTTCACTATCACTGGCCATGTGAGACATGCAAATTAAAACAGTATTGAGATTTCATCTCACTCCAGAACAAATGTCTGCCATCCAGAAATCAACCAATAACAAATGTTGGCGAGGCTCTGGGAAAAAAGGAACACTTCCTTTTCCACTGTTGGTGGGAGTGCAGACTCGTGCAGCCACTATGGAAATTGATATGGAGATTCCTCTGAACAAACTAGGGTTAGAAGTTCCATTCAACCTAGCTATTACCCTCGTGGGTATTTTCCCCCCAAAATTGAAAATATCATGTCACAGTGACATATGTGCACTTATGTTTTTAGCAGCACAATTTGTAATAGGTAAATCTTGGAAACAACCAAAGTGCCCATCAACCGCAGAGTGAATGAAAAAGATGTGTTATTTTTATACAATGGTATATCGCTCAGCTATAAAAAGGGAGGATTCTGAGGCTTTTATAGGCGAATGGAGGCAACTCGAGATTATCCTGAAATAAAGAAGACTCACATTTGTAAATATCACATTGTCTCTGTAGTGTAAAACATAATAAAAACTGAATGGGAATAAGATCCAAAACGTATAATAGATATTGTAAAAATGAAAGGGAAGGAAAGTACTCTAAAGGATATAACTGTATGTATGTTTAAGTGTGTAAGATAGATGACCATATTATTAAGTTTTCGTGGGATCACTGAACAGAATGGCTTTCACTGTCAATGTCTGAGTGTCTATCCACTTTTTATGCTTTGATTCTGTGACTTTAACAACTATTTCTAAGAGGACAATACATAATTTACTGACTAGTGATTTCTTTCCATTTGTGGAGGTGGTGGTGTTGGTGATACCAGGGATCAAAATCACGACCTCACACTTGCCAAGGTGGTACTTAAACCACTGAGCTAAATCCCGGCCCCGACTAGTGATTTCTTAGTGTTTTTTTTTTTTTTAAATACTATATTATTTCTATCCTTTTTTTCTTTAAATAAAAAAAGAGAGACAGAAACATGTAAGCAATGCATTTTAAGATATTACAGTATTAGCAGGTAAACTTATAGTATACATAGACATTTAGATTGTCATCACTAGGAGCATGGCTTTTTGGGGGGTAGGGAGAAGAATATATTTATTGGGGGCAAGAAAGCTTCTGAGAGAGAGAGAGAGACAGAGACAGAGAGACACAGAGAGAGAATGAGTCCTGATTGGTTTACTGAGGACCCAGCCTTTTCTAGGGATTGTCATACGGCAAAACCATGAATTGAAGTGGCTACAAGGTTAGGAAACAATTGGAAATTAAAAGTGGGACATGGCAGGGGGACAAAACTATGGCCAATCGATAATATTCTGAACATAATTGATCGGGTAATACTGATTAAATGGAGATCGAATGGGGAGGCAAGTCACAAGGCAAGCAGGCATGAAACAGAACAGGAAGTGGGTCACTGGCGCTTCTCCACTTTCCTAAAGTGATCAATACCTATTTTGAATATCAAGGATTGCCGGGTGTGGTGGTGCATGCCTGTAATGCCAGACACTTGGTAGCCTGAGGCAGGAGGATCCTTGCAAGTTTGAGACCACCGGCCTGGGCCACAAACTGAGCTCAAGTCCTGCCTGAACTGCATGATGAGACCCTGTCTCCAAAAGATTGAAAATACTACTACTACTACTACTACTACTACTACTACTACTACTACTACTAATAATAATAATAATAAAGGATCCTAGGTAGCAGTTGCTTGATTCCAGTGGGGGTTTGGTTTGGTTTGTTATTGAGATGGGGGTCTCTGTTATGCATCCCAGGCTGCCCTTAAACTCACTATGGAACCCAGGCTGTCCTCAAACTCATGGTGATTCTGTCTCAGGCTCCTGATTGAGTTCTGAGCTTATAGGCATGTCTTACCACACCCTGCTGAAGGCCAATATATGTTTTGTTTTGTTACATTAAGGGGAATGAAACCTCAGGACCTCATGTTTGCCAGGCAGATGCTGTACCGCATAACTATGTCCCTGGCCCTGAACATCTAATTTTTTTTTTCCAGTACTGGGGATCGAACTGACGACCTAGGGCTTGCCAGGTTGGCCCTTATGCCACTGAGCTAAATCCCCAGCCCTGAACATGTAGTATTTGAGGAATTTCTAACATTACTCACCCAAGTCAACAAGGAACCAGGAGAGCTACTCTTTTATTTTTTTTTTTTTTCTTTTCTTTCTGTCTTTTTTTTTTTTTTTCTTCTTCTATGTCTTTTCTTTTTCTTTCTTTCGTGATCTGGTCTGTTCTGATCTTTCTTTTCTTTTGAGCTTTGTTTTGATTTGGAGACAAGGTCTCATTATGTACTTCAGGCTAGCCTTGCACTTGCAGTGCTCTTCCTCCTGCCTCGGCCTCCTCAGTGCTGATCTCACACAGTGAGCTTCCAAGCCCAGCCGGTTACTCACTTTTGCACACTCTCCACTCATGCTGAGTAGCTCTCTGCCATGTCTCTGTCCCTATCTCTCTGCCTCTCTGCCCCTTTGCCTGTCTGTCCCTGGGCCTGTCTGTGTGTGTCTGTCTCCCATTCTAAGATGAATACACCATGGACTTGGTATCTTTTTTTTTTTTTTTTTTTTTCTTTTTGAGACAGGGTCTCGCTGTGCAGTTCAGGCTGGCCTTGAGCTCACTTTGTAGCCTAGGCTGGTCTGGAACTCGAAAGGATCCTCCTGCCTCAGCCTCCTGACTGCTGGGATTACAGGCATGAGCCACCACACCCAGCAAGGACTGGGAATCTAGCTCAGCGGCATAGCACCTGCCTGCCAAGTTCGAGGTTGTGAGTTCCTTTCTTGGTACCAAAACAAACAGACAGACAGACAGACAGACAGACAGACAGACAGATAGATAAATTGTGCTGCTTTATTAAAGAAAAACAAAACAACACAAAACAGGAAAATGGAAATGGGTGGGGGCAGGTGGCCATGCTATGGTAAGGACTAATCCATGTCAGGGACACACTCTAAACAGTCACAGAAAACTATCCCCACGTGTCACAGAGAATGGCCACTGGTCACAAGAACTGTGGAAGGCACGTTGGCAAACATGATGAGACACAGAACAAAACACTTCACATGGACTTAGAAAAAAAAAGTATAGGCCTTTCCAAAGCATAGATTTCAAAGCTCCCCTGTGGTGTTGTGAGGATTCAAAGCAGGATTTGAATTTTAGGCAGGTAGTCAGTCAGTCAGTCAGTCGCACATCAGCCACTAGTGGGCCTGAGGGACAAAGGGATGGGGGTGGAAGTCCAAACCATAGCTTGCTTTGTCAGTGAATTAAACAAGGGGTTCCATTTTCTGCCTAGAATGCGTTTATCTTCTTTCCTTCGGGTCTCCGGAGGCCAAAGTGGCACCTCCAGAGTTGCAGGATAGTTCCCTTCCTTTTTGGAGAGTAGCACATGTAGCTTCCTTCAACAAACATGTACCTTTTGCAAAGATTTCATCTTTTTACCACCCATTTCTTAGATGTGTCGTGAATATATTTTCCGGTACCTTTTAGCTCAAGAAACATGTATATGGGCATTGACTTTTCCTTTCTTAGATGTAGTAGGAAAAAACTAAGACCAGTTCTTTAAAGAAATGGAGGGATTAAATAACTTTTGCTCCCTTGCATTTTCTTGAAGGTCAGGAGTTTTCTTTGTGAAAAAGTATCAATAGTTCACTGTAACTTATACGAAGACAGCAGCCAGCCTTAAAGTAGTCTCTTCTCTTCTCTTTTCTTTTCTTCTCCTCTCCTCCTCCTCCTCCTCCTCCTCCTCCTCCTCCTCCTCCTCCTCTTCTCTCTCTGCTCTGTCTCTCTGTCTCTCTGTCTCTCTCTGTCTCTCTCTCTGTCTCTCTCTGTCTCTCTCTCTCTCTCTCTCTCTCTCTCTCTCTCTCTCTCTCTCTCTCTCCTTCTTTGTAACAGGGTCTCCCTATGCAGTTCAAGCTGGCCTTGGGCTCATTTTCCAGCCCAGGCTGACCCATCTCCAGTCAGGAATTTACAAACCATTCTCCTGCTTCAGCCTCTCAAACACGGGGATTACAGAAGTGTGCCCACCACACCCAGTTTAAAAAGTACTATATTCTGAGGAAGAACTAGGACAATGGATAGGAATGTACTTGCTTGGTACAAGCAAAACTTCTGCATGAGCCAGGTGTGATGGTGCACTCACTCGGGAGGCTGAGAGAAGTAGAAGGATCACTAGAGTTGAGCCTGGGTCACATCATGAGAAAGAAATCAAGAACTTGTTACTCGTTATTTTTTGTACCAGTAATCATTTACAAAAAGAGGTTAGGACTTTGCGATTTATAAAAATAAAAATAAAAATAAAAATAAAAATAAAAATAAAAATGCTTTCTTTTGGGCCGTGGGAGTGCAATCTGGCTCCTCAGTCAGGGACAGAGGGCTGCCTCGCTTTCCACCGAGCCGCCCACCCCTCCCTTCCTGCTCTGGACCTTTCAGATGTAAATTTCCTCTCCCAGCTCAGGCCTCATTTTGCCTGGGGACAGGGAACTCAGTGAGTGAGTGAGTGAGTGAGTGAGTGAGTGAGTGGCTGAGATGGACTGATTCTTAATTGAGAAGAAAAGGAGAAGGCTGAAAGGAAAGTAGTTGGTGTAAGATTAATTTTAAAGAAAATTGTTTGAAATGGAAACAGTTTTCTTTGCAAACAGGCCTTTGCAGACAGGCAGGCCTGGTGAGGTGGTGTGGCTCCTGTGATCTCAGCACTCTGTAAGCTGAGGAAGGAGAGCAACATGAATGACATAGGGAGAGGCTGTCTGGAGAGAGAGGGAGACACACACACACACACACACACTCACACACAATTATTGAAAGAGTTTTCGGCATGGTTAGAAGACAGAACATAAAGTAAAGTGGCCTTTATTTTAAGAATGCAGAGAGAGACTCCATGACCTCCTGGGTCTGGCTTTCTCTCTGCTGGACATGTGGTGTGGGCGCACACATGTAGCTTAGGTTTGGGGTGGGGCCTAAGAGGCATTACTGATGCACAGGTAGCCCGTGGGAATTTATTTCACACCACAGGTAAATTGGCTAGGAGTGGGGAAGTTGACCTTCCACATCCCAGCGCTGCAGAGTCCCCTTTTAGGGCAAAATCCTTTCATTTATAATTACTATTAATGTTATTATTTGAATGCTATATACATACGTGTATGTATATAGTACCAGGGAACAAACTCAAGACCTTGTGCTTACCAGGCAAGCACTTGTGCCACTGAGCTAAATTGCTGGCCCTATTATTATTATTATTAAAAAGAAAGAAAACAGCAGAAAGACAGGTGTCTGATTGCAAGAGTACAGACTGTTTTTGGCACTCTTGACTTTGGACCTGCCAGGCAGGCGCTGATGTCACTGAGCTTCATCCAGGGCCCTGGGCCTGTGGGGTACTGCACCTTCCTTCCTTCCTTCCTTCCTTCCTTCCTTCCTTCCTTCCTTCCTTCCTTTCTTCCTTCCTTCTTTCCTTCCTTCCTTCCTCCTTGGCCTGTCCTTTACCATTGCCGTGTTTCCTGTGCCCCAGGGTACAGGATCCAACAACATCCCACTCTTCTCCCCAGCCCGAGCTGATTTTCAGGGCCTCCTCTGCTCTATTTCTCGGGGCTGAATGTCACTGGGGAGGGGAGAGGAGGGGAAAGGAATACAGCTAGCTTATTTAGTGTAGGAAGGCAGACGGGGCTGGGGGGGAGGGGGGGGCTGGGCGGCGGCAGGGGCGGCGGGCCGCGAGGTGTGCGCGAGCGAGGGATCCAGCGCGCGGCGCGGGGGGTCACGGGGTCACGGGGGCGGGGCATCGGCATAGGAACCGCTTCTGTGTGTGGTGGCCCCTCCCCCCCTCGGACGCCGCTGCCGGGGGTGGGGAGGGGGCTGTCGCGTCTGCCGAGTGTGCGCCTGCGCAGTGTGCGTGCGTGCGTCTACGTGCGTCCGCGTGGGGGGGGGGCGGGTTATCTAGGAAGTCGCTCGTTTTTTCGGCTGGATTTTGCTGCCCTCCTGAATGTGTCCTAGAAAGACACAAGAACAAAAACGAAACGAAACGAAACAAAACAAAACAAAACAAAACAACCGGGGAGAGGGAGGGAAAGGCTTGTAGGGGAGCTCCTCCGCTCACGGCCTCCCAGCCCCCTCATTCCCTCCGGTGCCCGCCTCCTCGCCTCCTCGCTCACCACTCCCACTCCCCGGCCGCCGCCCCCTCCCCTACCGCGCCGCGGGGGCCCGTCTCTCTCCTGGTTCCGGCTTTATCCGGCCCTAGCGCGGTTCCCCTACCCCAGGTCCCGGGCCCCTGGGCCTCTGATCCCGGAACTGCCACTGAGCTGACCTTGCTGTCCCTCTCCCTGCCTCGACCTCGGCCTCGGCTTTGGCCTCCGCCTCCCCCTCCTCCCCTCGCCCACCCTTCCGTCCCCTGCTTTGTGCCCTTGTGTAAAGAATTCGTTCCAGACACAAAGGTGGATGTAAAAGTGATCTACGTAGAATGCTTTTGTAAAGTGGAGGATCCAAATGGATTTAGGCCTGTGTGAGAGAGAAGGTGGGGTGGGTGTTGCCGCGGAGGCCTCTCTGCCTTCAGTGAAAGCCTTGAGTGAAAGGTGATGGGGGTGGGGAGATTTAAAGGGCCTGTGTTAAAACACAGAGAGAGACAGACACAGACTCACACGTGTGTTGTTTTACACACAGCAGTTACTCCTGGAGATAGACACACATAGACATATATCTAATAAATTCACTGTGTAACATTGTTTCTTCATTTTAAACATTTACTTTTCGTTGTTTTGTTTTGTTTTTGGCAGATACATTAGTTGAGAGACCCAAAGGGGTCCAGCGCGAGGAGGCAAGTGCCCCGAGGACCTTGAGTCCTATTGGATCAGCTGATAGGATAGGATGGGTCTGAACTCTGGGGCCTTGGCCTCAGAGGGCAGGCAGTGGTCCCCTGCGCAGTCAGGGCATGGTGTGTGTGTGGGGGGGGGGGGGGGGCTTCTATTTTTTTTTTTTTTTTTTTTTTTGGGGTTCTCTCTGTTCTCTCCCTGTCCTGATTATACAATACTAAGGAAACACTTTTTATTAAAGAATCAGGATAACTATCTGGAGCAATGGATACCTTTGGTAGGTTTTGTTTTGTTGTTGCTGCTGCTGTTGTTGTTTTGTTCTTTTAATGACCAGAGTTAAGTGGGTAATAAACATATCTTTAAACAAAATCTGCCCCTCTGTTGAATCAGGGTATATTTTTTTTTTAAGGGAACAAAACAAAACAGTGTAAGGGTACAAGTAATACAGGACTTAAAAACACACACTTGCAGTTGTATAAATCAGGATCTATGGATCCATGTTTCATGAGTGCCTCTGATAAATGACCTAAGAAGTCAGAGCGGTTTTCACCTTTCTTTAGAGACGTACTTGACAATGTAAAATAACTAGAAGGCTTGGATTTTATCCTCCTCAGACCTTCAAGAATACACGTCTGGAAAAATGTCTCTTGTTCTCATCTCTTACATTGTTGTCAGGCCACTCGGGGTCTTGGTTGGGAACCAACCAAGATTGTGCACCGTTGGGAATTGGTGGTTCCCCTGCCTCTCTGTCTTCTGGTCTTCTAAAATGAACGGTATGATACTCATCTCTCATGTCCAAATGCAATAGCGGCTTGTAACACTGCCTGTCTCTCACTAGAAGTCATTGACGTTCGGAGTGACATTGCATCTTCCCAGCCTAGCTTCTATAGATCTGAGCAAATCCTTGAAAGACATTGAGGTACTTATCAGGGTCACCTGAAGATTTTCCTAGCTGTAGATAGAATTTGCTGTAAGTCGCCGAGATATATATATATATATATATATATATATATATATATATATATATATAGAGAGAGAGAGAGAGAGAGAGGGAGAGAGAGAGGGAGAGAGAGGGGGAGAGGGAGAGAGCGCACAACCACTGTAGCATGTGTCTTTATTTATAGGCTTCCGAGAAGTACAACGTCAACCTCAACCCCGCTTTGTAGCGATTTGTTTGCCGGGCTGGCCTGAGCCCCTTGGCCCTTTGCCTCCTTGGGGCTGCAGCAGCTTGTTCAGGTGGCTTGTTTTGGACTCTCTGTGTTTCCTGGGCAGGCAGGTGGGCAGGCGGGCAGGCGGGCAGGCACCAGGCACCAGGCAGGCAGGCAGGCAGGCAGGCAGGCAGGCAGACAGACCTCGCTTTAGCTGTCGTCCTCCCCCCCCCCACCCGGGTGATTGATCTATCTCCGGATTCAAAGGCTCCCTCCACCCTGCCTGCCCGCGCACTCACTCGCCTACTCCTTTCCGCGGTCCTCCCTCCCCCCTTGGAGGCCAGGGGACCCCGCCGATTGGGCCCCTTAGGGTGATTTTGAACATCCTGCTCTTCCAGCTCAGAGACCTCTGGTGATCTCGCTGGTGTTTGAGGTCGTTGTGGGGCTCCACCTGGTGGTGGCTTTGCTATGATGTCGCGCTCGTAGTCAGCAGCTGGAGCGGCAAGGGCTGACGTGTGGCCTTGGCGACGGGGACAGAGTCCCAGGAGGTCCGCCTGCTAGGCGGGACTGCAGCGGTCGTGCCTGAGCTGAGCCGGCGGGCGCGCTGTGCGGAGATTGGATCGGCAGGGCTATGTGAGAGGTGACTGTTGCCGCCTTTCCGCGGCCGGTCGCGGCTAGCCGGGGGGTGTGTGGGTGACCCGAGCCGGTCGACCAGCACACCCTCCTGCTTCTCGGCGGCCCTCCGGCCGGCCACCGAGACGCAAGGAGGGAAGAGATGTGTTCCCTCCATCCCGGCAGGCAGCCGGCTGGGCCGGCTCGTGGAAGGGAGTGTGTGGCCAGCTCGGCCGGGTCACCGGTGCCTGTGTTCCTCTTTGCTCTTCTCCGGACTCCTTGCGGGGTCCCCGCCTTGTCCTGGCTGCAGCGCGAGGGGCCGTGCAGGGCTGTTGGGCTTTGCCCCCGGTGGTTGGAAGTCTGGATCTGGATCGTTGTGATTCCCCAAGTGTGAGCTCGCGAGCTCGCGGACTGGCCGGGGCCGGGGCCGGGGCCGGGGCCGGGGCTGGGGCCACCCGCCCGTGGAGGTTGTCGGGGCCTCGGCCTCGAGCCCGAGTGGGTCCTGGTGTTTGGAGGGGCGGGCGGGGACCTACCTGTCTCAGTCAGCGACTAAGTCCGAGTTAGGCTCGAGGATCGGCGGGGTTCGCCCGCCCGGGGAGGGTGCCCGGCCTCCGGGCCCCAGTGGGGACCCAGTGGACCCCAGTGGCCATAGGGCTCGGCCCATTGCCCGTTTCCCCAAGGAAGGCCCAGGTGAGAGGGTCTCGTGCTGTCCCCCGCGCCAGCAGGTGGCTCGGGGAGGGCGCTGATGGAGGGCTGGCTTGGTCCAGCGTCCCTGCGCCCTGTCCCGCCCCCCCACCCCACCCCCGCGGTCGACCAGTTGGCCCTGGGTGCTCCGCCGTCTGCAGCATTGGGGTCGTCTGAGGGGCCAGGTCCCCGGCGCCTTGCTTTGGAGGGCGGGTGTGATCAGGGGATTGTCCCCTCTGTCATGTGTCACAGATCTTTTGGCTAGAGGTGGGTGTTTTGTGTCTGCAGGTATATGCTGACACGCTGTCTTTCGGTGGTTGCCGCTGCTGCAAAGACGAGGGGATTTGGGCTCCCGGATGGCGAGTTGGGGCTCTGGGTTTGCTGGCCGTCCCGTGGTACTTGGAACCCTGCTTCTCTCGCCCCTGAGCTGTCCGCCCTGGGGCCCGTGCGCCGGCTCTTGGACATCCGAGTGTAGCCTCCCCTGGCTCGGTGCCGCCTCCGGTCTCTAGCACCCGAGGGTGGCGGGGATGGCGGCAGGGGCCCTCTGCCCCTGTGTGCTCCTCGTCGCGGGCACCGAGTGCGGTCTGAGACGACCCTCGAGTGTGGCTCCGTGCCTTTCTGCGTGTCAGGCGTTCCCCTGGGTCGTTGTCGGCCGCTGGCGGTGTTGGGGGTTGTGGCACTGGCGAGGCTGAAAGCGGGCTCTTCTCTGACTGTCCTTGCCAGGCCTGCCCTCCCCGCGGTCCCGTCTCTTCCCCTCTCCTTTCATTGTGACCGATGTGGTGAATGAGCGCTCTCCTGGGCCGGGCCTAAGCCGCGCCAGGCGAGGGACGGACATTCATGGTGAATGGGACCGCTCTTCTCGTTCTGCCTGCGGGCCCCTCGTCTCTCTACCCCGCCTCTCGGTGGTGCGTGGAAGGCAGGGGTGCGGAATCCGGCCCGACCTCGCTCCCCTCCCGCTCGCCCTTGTGGTGCTGTCGCCCGGGGGGGTGGGTCGTGGTCGCTTGACGCGATGGAACTCTCCTCGCTTGCCCCTTCGGGGGGCGTCTGCGGCGTGGGTGGAGTCCTCCCCGGAGGTGGGGAGAGCGGCTTGCCCCGCCACTACGCTGCGTGCCGCGCCCTGTGGCACGCGAGCGTGCCTCGGCCTCCTGCGGTGCTCCTGGAGCGTTCCCGGCTTGTCTGTCCAGGTGCACGAGGCTGAGGGTCGGTGTCGTACCCGTGTCCCGGTGCCTCTGTTCTGAGCCGCCTGCCGTCGTTGGCGTGCTGAACCTCGCTTTGGGGGTTTTTCTGGCTGTGCCGGGAAACCGCCCGGGGATCGAGTCGGTAGGGAAGGGGAGGCTCTTGCGCCTCATGCACCCCCCCCGCCCCTGGGGGAGGGGTGTTGGGCGTGTGGGTTTCCCTCCCCCCCAGCGGCGTCCTCTCGTTCGTCCCGGCGCGACGAGAGGAGGTGTGGGTGAGATCGCCTGCTGGGGGTGGGGCTGAGCGCGCGCCCGCGTGTGTTTACCTCCTCTGGGGGGCCCTCGCGGGCGTGTGAGCGATCGTGGTTGGGCCGGCCTGACGGACGCCTGCCGTCTACCTTTCCTCTCCTCTCTTTGCGGGAGGTTTGAGGGCCGTTCTGCCGTTGCCGCCCGGCACGGCCAGACGCTGGATTTGGGGGAGCCCGGCCCGTGGTGGCGGGTGGCGGGCTCCCCTGCCGGCCCCGGCCGCGTACGCTCGAGACGCTTGTTGTGCCCGACCCTGTGCCTGTACCGCAGATCCCCCCCCAAGCCTGGCTTTGTCTCCTCGACGGTTTCCCTTCGCGCTCCGACGGGGGTCCGCTCGGGGCCGGGTGCGGCCCGCCCTCAGTGAGAAGAGTCTTCTCTAGCGATCCGAGAGAAGGGTGTGCCTCGTGACGGTGGCCACCCGCGTTTGTCTCCTTTCTCAGCCTCGCGCGGTAGCCGCCGACGTCGCTGCGTCGTAGCCGTCGGTCGGTGCGTGTCTGGGCGAGAGCTGCCCTCCTTCCCCAAGCTCTGCCGTGGTGGGGTGGAAGGAGGGGTCCGCCGGTCCCCGCGGTGGGGGTCGTGCGCCCGCTCTTTGCCTCTGGCTGTGGCCCGCGCCTCCCCCCTCCGAGTCGGGGGAGGGTCCCGCTGGGCCCGGGGCCGGCGCCCGGTGCGTGTGTTGTGAGGAGGGGGGACGGTTCGCCGCGCGTGAGCGCGCGCGCGTGTGGCTTCGTCCCCCCCGCCGGTGGAGGCGAACCCCGTGTGTGTGGAGGGTGCGCGGGGCCCGTTCCCCCGGACCCTCCCTCCCCGTGCCCGCCGTGAGCTTGGATACCCGCGTCCGCCTCACTCTTGTCGTCGTCCGGTCCCCGTTGCCGCGTCCGGCGGCGACGGCGGTGCCTGTGTGGGCACGGGGCCGGTCCGCCTCGCCTCCCCTCCCTCCCCGCCGCGGGAGCGTTCCGT
>NW_026947855.1:0-12500 GCF_034190915.1 Cavia porcellus | reverse complement strand
CCCCAATATCTGCTCAGGCAAGTCCCTTGGCCTCCACCTTGCCCCCACGTGATGTCCCCCATGACCCTGGCTGGCTGGCTGGCTGGCAGTCATTGTCCTGTTCCATCCCCCTCTCCTGTATGCTGAACAGCATTGATTTTATATATATATATATATATATATATATATATATATATATATATGCTTAAAGGTGATAAAGATGATAAGTCAGATGTTCAGATGTAGGTTTTGCTGGGTAGGTACCAGCTTCTTCACTTGGGCATGCCCCAGCCCCATGTGATGGGATGTCTTTACTACCACCACCACCATGGTAAGTTAAGGACAACAAGCAACACCAAGGAGAATGACGACAACAGTGGGTGTTGTGTGTGGCGGTGAAGGCTTAGAATCCTAACCTAAAACTCAAAGACAAGGAGAAAACCGAGTTCGTCACAAAGATTTGACTTTTTTGCAGATTTGAGCCCAGCCTGCCAGAGGAATTATTCAGTGGTTTACGGAGACACTGTCAGGACATTCTGAAGATAAAACTAAAGACAGGCGGGGCAGGTAGGGCAGGTGGGGCAGGATGGGCGGGGGAGTGAAGCACCAGCTTTGTCAAAGAAGAGACCTTAGTTGTCGTCTCCAACATTAATTAAAATGAGAGAAGTAAGGAAAACCAAGACAGACCAACAGATGGGGCCGTCCTTTCCCAGCGTGTGGCTCACACCAGATCACATAAAGACAACCACTGTGGAAGCAGAGCCAATGTCAGGTGGGATCCGGTGCGCCCTCACCTCCTCTCAGTGCGTGGCCTGGCCTGCCTCGGAAGTGGCCAGCTGGCCCTGGTTGAAAGGCGAGAAGGGAGGAAAGAAGGAAGCAAGCCTGGCACATCTTGGTGGGCTCCACCGTTCAAAGACTTTCTTCACATCAAGTTGTCACCAGGGACTTAGCTCAGTATTGTAAGCTCTTGCAGCCTAGGAAACAGGAAACGTGAGATCATGGGTTCAATCCCCAGTACCACAAAAACAAAGAAATAAATAAAACAAAATTTAAAAACAAGGAAGTTAAGCTGGGCGAGGTGGCTCACACCTGTTATCCCAGCACTTGGGAGGCTGAGGAAGGAGGAGCCTTGTCAGTTCGAGATCAGCCTAGGCTACAAAGTGAGCTCGAGGCCAGCCAGAACTGCATATAGAGACTCCCCCCCCCCAAGATGCAAAAATAATAAAGTTAAATCAAGTCGTTGACAGACGGACAGACTGACCGACTGACCCATGGCTGCCACTATACAAGGTACAGTAGTCAGTTCAGTGTGGCTAAAGGTACGTCTTTCAAAAATAAAAAATGATAAAAGGATCCCCTGTACCAAAAACAAACAAGCAAACAAAATTACGCGGTTCGCAGTCCTCTGAAGGTTCGCGGCAGAATCCTCTAAGGCTCTTGCCACCCATGGCAGCAGTTATTACTGATGATGGGATAGAAATGAATCCTGCACAGGCTGCCAGAAATCCTTTCCTAAAGTGTGGTTCCATTTGAAACAGCGAGTGATGGGGCTCGAGTACTGCGGTGTGGGGTTGGGTGAGTGTGGTATGTATGGCTGTAATCCCAACCCTCACTAGGGAGTTGGAGGCCAAGGATGATGAGACACTGAATTGGAGAAAGCCAGGGTCTCAAAATAAGCTCAGTCAGCCTAAGTCTGTGAACCTTCCCTCGAGGTTGTGTCAGAAGTTCTTAGCCAGAAGCTGGGTTGGAGTGGCACGTGCCTGTGATCCCCCACCCAGGAGGCCTGAGGCAATCCCATTACTGTGACTTCGGGACAAACCTGGGCCATGTATTGAGTTTGAGGCTGACCTGAACTAAGTGGTGAGACCCTATTGCCAACACCAACTGCCAACAGCCACAACTATATAAACAACAGAAACGTGTGTACACACACACACACACACACACACACACACACACACACACAAACACCCGGAGAGGGGTTCTAGTACAGATGGTGAATAGATAACAGCAGGCTACAGAGGCTCTCTGAGGTAGTCAACTTAGACTCCAAAATTAATACAGCATGGGGAGTCCCAAACAGAGGGAGATGGATCCACCTGACCCAGGCACAAGCTGAGAGAAACCCATTAAACATACAGTCCCGGTGCTACCATTGGAACAGCTAAAGGCTCGGTGCTCCCGCTGCAGTGCTTGAACTCGCACAGCCGAGACTTACTGAGCTACCAAAAGCCCACCGCTTCAAACTCACTGGAGATGCACTGACACTGAGTTTGGGGGTCAGCGTGCCGAATGGAGAGCTGGGCTGGTGGGGAACCTGCATTGACCTTCGGTGAGTGACGGGAATAAAACCAATCCACAGAAAAAGGGACTCCAACAGACGACATTCATTCTGGGGCTGGGCAGGGCAGACTGGTGAGAACAAGGAACAGCAGTGAGTTCAGTCAGCTGCTCCCTTCTCAAGCAGGATTGGTGGGGTGAGCTTGACCTGGGTCGTGCCCTGGGCTGAGATCCAATAGGTTACCCCAAACCAAGTACCTACACCTGGCAGCGCACCCTAATGCAGTGAGGTGCTCAGCAGGTTCATTAACCCAGAGAGGAGGGCCCTGCATATGCTGCCCCTGTTTGTACCTCCATAGTACACTGTAATGGGCAGGAGCACCTAGTCAGTGCGCTTCAGGCGAACTAACTGTAACCAACAAAGAAAGAAACTGGGTGGGGCCTCCTATATACACCTGTATGAAAGGAACAAAAAATATGAGAAGAGGAAGCAATAAGAAAAGGTCCCCAGCCCTGAGAACATTGATACAGAAAAGGTAAATGCAAAGGAGATTGAGGATGGCAAACACAATATCAGACATGGCACCAGTGGACATAAAGTGATATCTTTGGGACCTCATAGACGAGTTCAAAAGTGAAATATTGAACCAAGTAAAGCAAGACTTAAATAGAATAATAAAACAAATGCTAAGCATCTCTCAAAAAGACACAGATGGAAGAATGGAGAAACAAAAAGGTGGGGGGGAACCATTTGACGGAGAATATAGACAAAACAGAATACATCAAGCAGATCCAAAGAGATTACCAGGAAATTAAAAGCTCCATTGAAAGCTGGCAAAACTGCTTGAAAGAAACTAAGGATAGATTCTCCAAACTGACTGGAGGACAGGTTTGTAATGTGGGGTCATGAAAGGAAAAATTTCTTAAAAATAACAAGGAAACAAGCAGTAACAATACAAAGGCTAGAAGACGACAAGTGGATCTATAATTTAAGAATAAAGAATGTGAATGAAGAAGCAGGGGTACAAACAAAGGAACTGCAAAGGCTATTCACAGAAATAATTACGGAAAACTCCCCAAACATGGGAAAAGGAAATGCTATTCAGATGTATGAGGCTTACAGAACTCCAGCCACCTACAACCAAAACAGAACTACACCCAGGCATTTAGTAATCAAGATCTGTCCCAGTTTGTATACAAGCATTAGCTCTGAGGGCACAGACAGGTATCCCCAAAATATCACGATATAGCACAGCGACCATCTTTAATTTCCTATTAACTTAATCTGTATCCCTGTATAACTTATACTGGTATATCATGACTGACCTTAGTTAAACCTGATTTGTTTGATGGCTGTTTGTTATTGACAGATTTTATTCAAAACTATTAAGGTTGATAGTATGAACTCTGCAAGTTTAGACATCTACATTGAAAATGACAACGAAGGGGCTGGGGATTTAGCTCAGGGGCATAAGCACCTGCCTTGCAAGCAGGCAGTCATGAGTTCGATCCCTGGTACTGATAAAAACGAAAAAGACATATAAATAAATAAATAGATAAATAAAATAAAATAAAAAAGAAAATGACAATGACTCACTAAGATACCCATTCTAGGTTGGTTACTACCTGTTTTTGTAGTTCTACATTATCTACAAAGTTGTATTTCTATTAATACTGTTATGTACTTATATATTCAATAATACTATATCTGATGATATAGCCAATTCTATGGATGACAACAAGAGACAACATAGTAACCATGATAGAACTCCTTGTACAGCAGTTTTATATGTCTTTTTAGTTTTATGTGTCTATAGGAATATGTTTTGTTCTGTCCTGCTTTGTTCTGCTTCTCCCTCTAATATAGAGAGGATAGAAATACACGTCAAGACTCATGTTTGTGTAAAACCTATAAACAGTTTGAGAGAACTGATCTTATGACACATGATGAAATGAACAAACGCTTTGAAGGAAAAAAAGGCACTACAGCACCCAGTGCTGACTCTGGCGGGTCATGGTGTGAAATTCAGCAATACTATTATTCTCTGTTCAGAGTGATTTTAATCTGCTTTGGTTTGTTAAATCTCAACATAAATGCAGATATGAATAAATGCATGTATGTTAAGAGTATAGGATTGATAACCACATTACTAAGATTTTATTAGATAGTTGAACAGAATTATTTCCAGTCTCGCTGTTTGAATTCCCATTAATATGTTCCACTCTTGTGTCTTGAACAACTATTTGTAAGAGGACAATATGTAAACATCAACAAGTGATTTATTACTGTTTATTTTTTTCCATTGAAAGTATGTATTATTTCGACCGTTTTCTGTTTCGTTTTGTCTTTCTTTAAATAAAAATTTAAAAATAAACACCCAGAGAAACACAAAGGTGTTAGCGTCTCTTACTTGGAATGTAAAATTATCTTTCACGATACCCATGGCTATTTTTGCAGCCATGAACAGAGGAGTCGCAATCGGACACGTAACAACAATGAAAACATTGAGAGTGAATGAATGAAACTTGAACGGTGACTCTTCTGCGTGTCCCTTTTCATTCTCTGGTACTCTTCACGTGAACAGGGAATGGGGAATGGTGACGGACGGACGAACCAACAGACAGTACCACCGCCGGCATGGAAGGTTTTATGTTGCTCGACCCACACCTCTTGACACAAGTAGGGAATTCATTTACTTATCTGTGGCGAATGGGTCCTGCAAAGTGTGCTCCACCACTGCGGGCGGGGGGGGGGGAGGGCTCCCCAGGCCCCCCCTTCCGATGACTGTTTGTGAGAGCCTATGGGAGACTAAGATTTCCTAGATAGCTACATATCACGTGGCTGTCCTTTAAGGGTTTCTGTTGGGTTGCCATTGGTTGTTGTTGTTGTTATTGTAGTGGTTGTTGTTGTTGTTGTTGTTGTTGTTGTTGTTGTTATTGTAGTAGTTGTGCTTCACTTTTGGTTTCTTTTTGGGGGAGTATATTGTTTTGTTTGCACTGGGGATTGAACTCGTGACCTCGTGCTTACCATACAGGCGCTTATGCCACTGACTGGGCTAAATCCCCAGCTGTGCTTCAGTTTTAGGTAAAAGAGAAAGTAGTAGTAATAGTAGTAGTAGTAGTAATAGTGGTAGTAGTAGCAGCAGCAGCAGCAGCAGCAGCAGCAGCATCGTGGCTCTAGGGCAGGTGGGGCTGTGCCACCTCCATCCCCACCCCCTTGGGGACGGGAGGGTGGGGGTCACCAGAGCTCAGAAGAGAAAAACTCACCATAATTTGCAGAGAAAGAACAAACAAACAATTAAAAAAAAAACAGTAAGCAAAACTAAAAACAGAACAACTTGCAGAGCATCCCGAGAGGGGACTGTATGGGTGAGGGGGATTGTGGATGCTCACTCTATCTTGTTAATTGAAAAGAGAAAGAAAAAGGAAAGGAAAACAGTAAAATCAAACCTATTCAAACAGGATATGGTGTTGCAGGCCTAGAATGCCAGCACTGGGAGGGTGGGGTGGGGGTTGGGTGGGGCGGGGCAGGGCGGGGCCGGGGCGGGGTGGGGTGGGGCGGTGGGGGGAGGAATCATCAGGAGTTCAAGGCCAACCTGGGCTACTTTGTGAGTTTAAGGGTAGCCGGAACTGCGTAGAGAGGCTCGTCTCAAAAAAAGGAAACTAAATAAATGGAATATCTGAAGGAATATGACGTTTATAGCTTACTACATAACGAACATTTGTAAGCAAATATTGAATGTCTCCTAATTTATTGTCTATCCTTATACCTTATAAAACCAACAGACTGTGTTTTGCACTATCCCAGAGGTTTACTTGTCTGGATTGAAAAGTACATATCAGTGCTCACCATCAGAGGGCAGTGACACGCTACTTTGCAAATGACCCATTCGGCTCTCTGATGGAAGGTCTGTGTGATCACAAAGTGAAACCGAGAATCTGGAGTTAGAGATTTGGCCCAGTTTCACTCCCGTTATCACCGCCATACCATGCCCGGAATATAAGGAGAAGCTGAGTAAGTTACAGAGAGGGGTGATCTATTTGTCCAAACTTCATAAGCATTTTTCTTCTTTTCTATTTATTGAAGAGTAGTTATAACATCAATACAGATGTGAAACTGTCAAGATGTATACGTGTGGAAGAGAGAAGAGAAACATGACTGTCAAAGAAATAGACCTGAGGATCAATGGAACAGATTAGAAGATGCAAGCACAACTACAAAGGCACTCAGCCACCTTATATTTGACAAAGGGGCTAAACATGTTCACTGGGAAAAGGAAGGTCTCTTCAATAAATGGTGTTGGAAAAAATTGCCTTCCCACACACCGAAGACTGAAACTAGACCCATGCTTATCACCGTCACTAAACTCAAGTCAAAATGGATCGAAGATTTAAATATTGAAACAGAAACACTAAATAAATGTACTGGAAAACAAAATAGGTTTAAAAAAATAAATCTTGGAGACGGCCGGGGATGTAGCTCAGCGGCATGAGCGCCTGCCTTACAAACGCCTGGTCGTGAGTTCAATTCCCGGTACAAAAAAAAAAAAAAAAAACCAAACAAACAAACAAAAAAAACTTGGAGACATAGGGGTAGGCAGAGAACTCATGAACAAAATGCAATCCGCATGGGGAAATACTTCAAAGAACGAACAACTGCGATCTCATCTTATTAAAACGTTTCTGCACTTCAAAAGAAATCACCAACAAAGTAAAAAGAAAGCCCACAGAAGGGGAAAGAATTTTAGCCAGCAATCTCTCAGACAAAGGACTTATATCCAGAATATAAACATCAAGCCCCCCAAATTCAAAGGCTCTCTCCAAAAAATGGGCACCTGAGATGAACACACATTTCTCAGATAAAGGTATACAAGTGGCAAATAAATACATCAGGAAATGTTCACTATCACTGGCCATGTGAGACATGCAAATTAAAACAGTATTGAGATTTCATCTCACTCCAGAACAAATGTCTGCCATCCAGAAATCAACCAATAACAAATGTTGGCGAGGCTCTGGGAAAAAAGGAACACTTCCTTTTCCACTGTTGGTGGGAGTGCAGACTCGTGCAGCCACTATGGAAATTGATATGGAGATTCCTCTGAACAAACTAGGGTTAGAAGTTCCATTCAACCTAGCTATTACCCTCGTGGGTATTTTCCCCCCAAAATTGAAAATATCATGTCACAGTGACATATGTGCACTTATGTTTTTAGCAGCACAATTTGTAATAGGTAAATCTTGGAAACAACCAAAGTGCCCATCAACCGCAGAGTGAATGGAAAAGATGTGTTATTTTTATACAATGGTATATCGCTCAGCTATAAAAAGGGAGGATTCTGAGGCTTTTATAGGCGAATGGAGGCAACTCGAGATTATCCTGAAATAAAGAAGACTCACATTTGTAAATATCACATTGTCTCTGTAGTGTAAAACATAATAAAAACTGAATGGGAATAAGATCCAAAATGTATAATAGATATTGTAAAAATGAAAGGGAAGGAAAGTACTCTAAAGGATATAACTGTATGTATGTTTAAGTGTGTAAGATAGATGACCATATTATTAAGTTTTCGTGGGATCACTGAACAGAATGGCTTTCACTGTCAATGTCTGAGTGTCTATCCACTTTTTATGCTTTGATTCTGTGACTTTAACAACTATTTCTAAGAGGACAATACATAATTTACTGACTAGTGATTTCTTTCCTTTTGTGGAGGTGGTGGTGTTGGTGATACCAGGGATCAAAATCACGACCTCACACTTGCCAAGGTGGTACTTAAACCACTGAGCTAAATCCCGGCCCCGACTAGTGATTTCTTAGTGTTTTTTTTTTTTTTTTTTTTTTAAATACTATATTATTTCTATCCTTTTTTCTTTAAATAAAAAAAAGAGAGACAGAAACATGTAAGTAATGCATTTTAAGATATTACAGTATTAGCAGGTAAACTTATAGTATACATAGACATTTAGATTGTCATCACTAGGAGCATGGCTTTTTGGGGGGTAGGGAGAAGAATATATTTATTGGGGGCAAGAAAGCTTCTGAGAGAGAGAGAGAGACAGAGACAGAGAGACACAGAGAGAGAATGAGTCCTGATTGGTTTACTGAGGACCCAGCCTTTTCTAGGGATTGTCATACGGCAAAACCATGAATTGAAGTGGCTACAAGGTTAGGAAACAATTGGAAATTAAAAGTGGGACATGGCAGGGGGACAAAACTATGGCCAATCGATAATATTCTGAACATAATTGATCGGGTAATACTGATTAAATGGAGATCGAATGGGGAGGCAAGTCACAAGGCAAGCAGGCATGAAACAGAACAGGAAGTGGGTCACTGGCGCTTCTCCACTTTCCTAAAGTGATCAATACCTATTTTGAATATCAAGGATTGCCGGGTGTGGTGGTGCATGCCTGTAATGCCAGACACTTGGTAGCCTGAGGCAGGAGGATCCTTGCAAGTTTGAGACCACCGGCCTGGGCCACAAACTGAGCTCAAGTCCTGCCTGAACTGCATGGTGAGACCCTGTCTCCAAAAGATTGAAAATACTACTACTACTACTACTACTACTACTACTACTACTAATACTAATAATAATAATAATAAAGGATCCTAGGTAGCAGTTGCTTGATTCCAGTGGGGGTTTGGTTTGGTTTGTTATTGAGATGGGGGTCTCTGTTATGCATCCCAGGCTGCCCTTAAACTCACTATGGAACCCAGGCTGTCCTCAAACTCATGGTGATTCTGTCTCAGGCTCCTGATTGAGTTCTGAGCTTATAGGCATGTCTTACCACACCCTGCTGAAGGCCAATATATGTTTTGTTTTGTTACATTAAGGGGAATGAAACCTCAGGACCTCATGTTTGCCAGGCAGATGCTGTACCGCATAACTATGTCCCTGGCCCTGAACATCTAATTTTTTTTTTCCAGTACTGGGGATCGAACTGACGACCTAGGGCTTGCCAGGTTGGCCCTTATGCCACTGAGCTAAATCCCCAGTCCTGAACATGTAGTATTTGAGGAATTTCTAACATTACTCACCCAAGTCAACAAGGAACCAGGAGAGCTACTCTTTTATTTTATTTTTTTTTTTCTTTTCTTTCTGTCTTTTTTTGTTTTTTTTCTTCTATGTCTTTTCTTTTTCTTTCTTTCCTGATCTGGTCTGTTCTGATCTTTCTTTTCTTTTGAGCTTTGTTTTGATTTGGAGACAAGGTCTCATTATGTACTTCAGGCTAGCCTTGCACTTGCAGTGCTCTTCCTCCTGCCTCGGCCTCCTCAGTGCTGATCTCACACAGTGAGCTTCCAAGCCCAGCTGGTTACTCACTTTTGCACACTCTCCACTCATGCTGAGTAGCTCTCTGCCATGTCTCTGTCCCTATCTCTCTGCCTCTCTGCCCCTTTGCCTGTCTGTCCCTGGGCCTGTCTGTGTGTGTCTGTCTCCCATTCTAAGATGAATACACCATGGACTTGGTATCTTTTTTTTTTTTTTTTTTTCTTTTTGAGACAGGGTCTCGCTGTGCAGTTCAGGCTGGCCTTGAGCTCACTTTGTAGCCTAGGCTGGTCTGGAACTCGAAAGGATTCTCCTGCCTCAGCCTCCTGACTGCTGGGATTACAGGCATGAGCCACCACACCCAGCAAGGACTGGGAATCTAGCTCAGCGGCATAGCACCTGCCTGCCAAGTTCGAGGTTGTGAGTTCCTTTCTTGGTACCAAAACAAACAGACAGACAGACAGACAGACAGACAGACAGACAGATAGATAAATTGTGCTGCTTTATTAAAGAAAAACAAAACAACACAAAACAGGAAAATGGAAATGGGTGGGGGCAGGTGGCCATGCTATGGTAAGGACTAATCCATGTCAGGGACACACTCTAAACAGTCACAGAAAACTATCCCCACGTGTCACAGAGAATGGCCACTGGTCACAAGAACTGTGGAAGGCACGTTGGCAAACATGATGAGACACAGAACAAAACACTTCACATGGACTTAGAAAAAAAAGTATAGGCCTTTCCAAAGCATAGATTTCAAAGCTCCCCTGTGGTGTTGTGAGGATTCAAAGCAGGATTTGAATTTTAGGCAGGTAGTCAGTCAGTCAGTCAGTCGCACATCAGCCACTAGTGGGCCTGAGGGACAAAGGGATGGGGGTGGAAGTCCAAACCATAGCTTGCTTTGTCAGTGAATTAAACAAGGGGTTCCATTTTCTGCCTAGAATGCGTTTATCTTCTTTCCTTCGGGTCTCCGGAGGCCAAAGTGGCACCTCCAGAGTTGTAGGATAGTTCCCTTCCTTTTTGGAGAGTAGCACATGTAGCTTCCTTCAACAAACATGTACCTTTTGCAAAGATTTCATCTTTTTACCACCCATTTCTTAGATGTGTCGTGAATATATTTTCCTGTACCTTTTAGCTCAAGAAACATGTATATGGGCATTGACTTTTCCTTTCTTAGATGTAGTAGGAAAAAACTAAGACCAGTTCTTTAAAGAAATGGAGGGATTAAATAACTTTTGCTCCCTTGCATTTTCTTGAAGGTCAGGAGTTTTCTTTGTGAAAAAGTATCAATAGTTCACTGTAACTTATACGAAGACAGCAGCCAGCCTTAAAGTAGTCTCTTCTTTTCTCTTTTCTTTTCTTCTCCTCTCCTCCTCCTTCTCCTCCTCCTCCTCCTCCTCCTCCTCCTCCTCCTCCTCCTCCTCCTCCTCCTCCTTTTCTCTGTCTGTCTCTCTCTCTCTCTCTCTCTCTCTCTCTCTCTCTCTCTCTCTCTCTTCCTTCTTTGTAACAGGGTCTCCCTATGCAGTTCAAGCTGGCCTTGGGCTCATTTTCCAGCCCAGGCTGATCCATCTCCAGTCAGGAATTTACAAACCATTCTCCTGCTTCAGCCTCTCAAACACGGGGATTACAGAAGTGTGCCCACCACACCCAGTTTAAAAAGTACTATATTCTGAGGAAGAACTAGGACAATGGATAGGAATGTACTTGCTTGGTACAAGCAAAACTTCTGCATGAGCCAGGTGTGATGGTGCACTCACTCGGGAGGCTGAGAGAAGTAGAAGGATCACTAGAGTTGAGCCTGGGTCACATCATGAGAAAGAAATCAAGAACTTGTTACTCGTTATTTTTTGTACCAGTAATCATTTACAAAAAGAGGTTAGGACTTTGCGATTTATAAAAATAAAAATAAAAATAAAAATAAAAATAAAAATAAAAATGCTTTCTTTTGGGCCGTGGGAGTGCAATCTGGCTCCTCAGTCAGGGACAGAGGGCTGCCTCGCTTTCCACCGAGCCGCCCACCCCTCCCTTCCTGCTCTGGACCTTTCAGATGTAAATTTCCTCTCCCAGCTCAGGCCTCATTTTGCCTGGGGACAGGGAACTCAGTGAGTGAGTGAGTGAGTGAGTGAGTGAGTGGCTGAGATGGACTGATTCTTAATTGAGAAGAAAAGGAGAAGGCTGAAAGGAAAGTAGTTGGTGTAAGATTAATCTTAAAGAAAATTGTTTGAAATGGAAACAGTTTTCTTTGCAAACAGGCCTTTGCAGACAGGCAGGCCTGGTGAGGTGGTGTGGCTCCTGTGATCTCAGCACTCTGTAAGCTGAGGAAGGAGAGCAACATGAATGACATAGGGAGAGGCTGTCTGGAGAGAGAGGGAGACACACAAACACACACACACACACACACACACACACACACACACACACACACACACTCACACACAATTATTGAAAGAGTTTTCGGCATGGTTAGAAGACAGAACATAAAGTAAAGTGGCCTTTATTTTAAGAATGCGGAGAGAGACTCCATGACCTCCTGGGTCTGGCTTTCTCTCTGCTGGACATGTGGTGTGGGCGCACACATGTAGCTTAGGTTTGGGGTGGGGCCTAAGAGGCATTACTGATGCACAGGTAGCCCGTGGGAATTTATTTCACACCACAGGTAAATTGGCTAGGGGTGGGGAAGTTGACCTTCCACATCCCAGCGCTGCAGAGTCCCCTTTTAGGGCAAAATCCTTTCATTTATAATTACTATTAATGTTATTATTTGAATGCTATATACATACGTGTATGTATATAGTACCAGGGAACAAACTCAAGACCTTGTGCTTACCAGGCAAGCACTTGTGCCACTGAGCTAAATTCCTGGCCCTATTATTATTATTATTAAAAAGAAAGAAAACAGCAGAAAGACAGGTGTCTGATTGCAAGAGTACAGACTGTTTTTGGCACTCTTGACTTTGGACCTGC
>NW_026947854.1:0-122000 GCF_034190915.1 Cavia porcellus | reverse complement strand
TGGTGTGTGTTACACTAGATTCACTAGTAGCAGTGAGAAAAACATCACGGGGTGGTGCGCATTGTATGGGTGTGTGTTACACTAGATTCACTAGTAGCAGTGAGAAAAACATCACGGGGTGGTGCGCATTGTATGGGTGTGTGTTACACTAGATTCACTAGTAGCAGTGAGAAAAACATCACGGGGTGGTGCGCATTGTATGGGTGTGTGTTACATTAGATTCACTAGTAGCAGTGAGAAAAACATCACGGGGTGGTGCGCATTGTATGGGTGTGTGTTACATTAGATTCACTAGTAGCAGTGAGAAAAACATCACGGGGTGGTGCGCATTGTATGGGTGTGTGTTACATTAGATTCACTAGTAGCAGTGAGAAAAACATCACGGGGTGGTGCGCATTGTATGGGTGTGTGTTACATTAGATTCACTAGTAGCAGTGAGAAAAATCACGGGGTGGTGCGCATTGTATGGGTGTGTGTTACATTAGATTCACTAGTAGCAGTGAGAAAAACATCACGGGGTGGTGCGCATTGTATGGGTGTGTGTTACATTAGATTCACTAGTAGCAGTGAGAAAAACATCACGGGGTGGTGCGCATTGTATGGGTGTGTGTTACATTAGATTCACTAGTAGCAGTGAGAAAAACATCACGGGGTGGTGCGCATTGTATGGGTGTGTGTTACATTAGATTCACTAGTAGCAGTGAGAAAACAATCACGGGGTGGTGCGCATTGTATGGGTGTGTGTTACATTAGATTCACTAGTAGCAGTGAGAAAAACATCACGGGGTGGTGCGCATTGTATGGGTGTGTGTTACATTAGATTCACTAGTAGCAGTGAGAAAAACATCACGGGGTGGTGCGCATTGTATGGGTGTGTGTTACATTACATTCACTAGTAGCAGTGAGAAAAACATCACGGGGTGGTGCGCATTGTATGGGTGTGTGTTACATTAGATTCACTAGTAGCAGTGAGAAAAACATCACGGGGTGGTGCGCATTGTATGGGTGTGTGTTACATTAGATTCACTAGTAGCAGTGAGAAAAACATCACGGGGTGGTGCGCATTGTATGGGTGTGTGTTACATTAGATTCACTAGTAGCAGTGAGAAAAACATCACGGGGTGGTGCGCATTGTATGGGTGTGTGTTACATTAGATTCACTAGTAGCAGTGAGAAAAACATCACGGGGTGGTGCGCATTGTATGGGTGTGTGTTACATTACATTCACTAGTAGCAGTGAGAAAAACATCACGGGGTGGTGCGCATTGTATGGGTGTGTGTTACATTAGATTCACTAGTAGCAGTGAGAAAAACATCACGGGGTGGTGCGCATTGTATGGGTGTGTGTTACATTAGATTCACTAGTAGCAGTGAGAAAAACATCACGGGGTGGTGCGCATTGTATGGGTGTGTGTTACATTACATTCACTAGTAGCAGTGAGAAAACATCACGGGGTGGTGCGCATTGTATGGGTGTGTGTTACATTAGATTCACTAGTAGCAGTGAGAAAAACATCACGGGGTGGTGCGCATTGTATGGGTGTGTGTTACATTAGATTCACTAGTAGCAGTGAGAAAAACATCACGGGGTGGTGCGCATTGTATGGGTGTGTGTTACATTAGATTCACTAGTAGCAGTGAGAAAAACATCCGGGGTGGTGCGCATTGTATGGGTGTGTGTTACATTAGATTCACTAGTAGCAGTGAGAAAAACATCACGGGGTGGTGCGCATTGTATGGGTGTGTGTTACATTAGATTCACTAGTAGCAGTGAGAAAAACATCACGGGGTGGTGCGCATTGTATGGGTGTGTGTTACATTAGATTCAACTAGTAGCAGTGAGAAAAACATCACGGGGTGGTGCGCATTGTATGGGTGTGTGTTACATTACATTCACTAGTAGCAGTGAGAAAAACATCACGGGGTGGTGCGCATTGTATGGGTGTGTGTTACATTACATTCACTAGTAGCAGTGAGAAAAACATCACGGGGTGGTGCGCATTGTATGGGTGTGTGTTACACTAGATTCACTAGTAGCAGTGAGAAAAACATCACGGGGTGGTGCGCATTGTATGGGTGTGTGTTACACTACATTCACTAGTAGCAGTGAGAAAAACATCACGGGGTGGTGCGCATTGTATGGGTGTGTGTTACATTAGATTCACTAGTAGCAGTGAGAAAAACATCACGGGGTGGTGCGCATTGTATGGGTGTGTGTTACATTACATTCACTAGTAGCAGTGAGAAAAACATCACGGGGTGGTGCGCATTGTATGGGTGTGTGTTACACTAGATTCACTAGTAGCAGTGAGAAAAACATCACGGGGTGGTGCGCATTGTATGGGTGTGTGTTACACTAGATTCACTAGTAGCAGTGAGAAAAACATCACGGGGTGGTGCGCATTGTATGGGTGTGTGTTACATTAGATTCACTAGTAGCAGTGAGAAAAACATCACGGGGTGGTGCGCATTGTATGGGTGTGTGTTACATTACATTCACTAGTAGCAGTGAGAAAAACATCACGGGGTGGTGCGCATTGTATGGGTGTGTGTTACATTACATTCACTAGTAGCAGTGAGAAAAACATCACGGGGTGGTGCGCATTGTATGGGTGTGTGTTACACTAGATTCACTAGTAGCAGTGAGAAAAACATCACGGGGTGGTGCGCATTGTATGGGTGTGTGTTACATTAGATTCACTAGTAGCAGTGAGAAAAACATCACGGGGTGGTGCGCATTGTATGGGTGTGTGTTACATTACATTCACTAGTAGCAGTGAGAAAAACATCACGGGGTGGTGCGCATTGTATGGGTGTGTGTTACATTACATTCACTAGTAGCAGTGAGAAAAACATCACGGGGTGGTGCGCATTGTATGGGTGTGTGTTACACTAGATTCACTAGTAGCAGTGAGAAAAACATCACGGGGTGGTGCGCATTGTATGGGTGTGTGTTACACTAGATTCACTAGTAGCAGTGAGAAAAACATCACGGGGTGGTGCGCATTGTAGGGGTGTGGTGTTTTACACTACATTCACTAGTAGCAGTGAGAAAAACATCACGGGGTGGTGCGCATTGTATGGGTGTGTGTTACACTAGATTCACTAGTAGCAGTGAGAAAAACATCACGGGGTGGTGCGCATTGTATGGGTGTGTGTTACACTAGATTCACTAGTAGCAGTGAGAAAAACATCACGGGGTGGTGCGCATTGTATGGGTGTGTGTTACACTAGATTCACTAGTAGCAGTGAGAAAAACATCACGGGGTGGTGCGCATTGTATGGGTGTGTGTTACACTAGATTCACTAGTAGCAGTGAGAAAAACATCACGGGGTGGTGCGCATTGTATGGGTGTGTGTTACACTAGATTCACTAGTAGCAGTGAGAAAAACATCACGGGGTGGTGCGCATTGTATGGGTGTGTGTTACACTAGATTCACTAGTAGCAGTGAGAAAAACATCACGGGGTGGTGCGCATTGTATGGGTGTGTGTTACATTAGATTCACTAGTAGCAGTGAGAAAAACATCACGGGGTGGTGCGCATTGTATGGGTGTGTGTTACATTAGATTCACTAGTAGCAGTGAGAAAAACATCACGGGGTGGTGCGCATTGTATGGGTGTGTGTTACATTAGATTCACTAGTAGCAGTGAGAAAAACATCACGGGGTGGTGCGCATTGTATGGGTGTGTGTTACATTAGATTCACTAGTAGCAGTGAGAAAAACATCACGGGGTGGTGCGCATTGTATGGGTGTGTGTTACATTAGATTCACTAGTAGCAGTGAGAAAAACATCACGGGGTGGTGCGCATTGTATGGGTGTGTGTTACATTAGATTCACTAGTAGCAGTGAGAAAAACATCACGGGGTGGTGCGCATTGTATGGGTGTGTGTTACATTACATTCACTAGTAGCAGTGAGAAAAACATCACGGGGTGGTGCGCATTGTATGGGTGTGTGTTACATTACATTCACTAGTAGCAGTGAGAAAAACATCACGGGGTGGTGCGCATTGTATGGGTGTGTGTTACATTACATTCACTAGTAGCAGTGAGAAAAACATCACGGGGTGGTGCGCATTGTATGGGTGTGTGTTACATTAGATTCACTAGTAGCAGTGAGAAAAACATCACGGGGTGGTGCGCATTGTATGGGTGTGTGTTACATTAGATTCACTAGTAGCAGTGAGAAAAACATCACGGGGTGGTGCGCATTGTATGGGTGTGTGTTACATTAGATTCACTAGTAGCAGTGAGAAAAACATCACGGGGTGGTGCGCATTGTATGGGTGTGTGTTACATTAGATTCACTAGTAGCAGTGAGAAAAACATCACGGGGTGGTGCGCATTGTATGGGTGTGTGTTACACTAGATTCACTAGTAGCAGTGAGAAAAACATCACGGGGTGGTGCGCATTGTATGGGTGTGTGTTACACTAGATTCACTAGTAGCAGTGAGAAAAACATCACGGGGTGGTGCGCATTGTATGGGTGTGTGTTACACTAGATTCACTAGTAGCAGTGAGAAAAACATCACGGGGTGGTGCGCATTGTATGGGTGTGTGTTACACTAGATTCACTAGTAGCAGTGAGAAAAACATCACGGGGTGGTGCGCATTGTATGGGTGTGTGTTACACTAGATTCACTAGTAGCAGTGAGAAAAACATCACGGGGTGGTGCGCATTGTATGGGTGTGTGTTACACTAGATTCACTAGTAGCAGTGAGAAAAACATCACGGGGTGGTGCGCATTGTATGGGTGTGTGTTACACTAGATTCACTAGTAGCAGTGAGAAAAACATCACGGGGTGGTGCGCATTGTATGGGTGTGTGTTACACTAGATTCACTAGTAGCAGTGAGAAAAACATCACGGGGTGGTGCGCATTGTATGGGTGTGTGTTACATTAGATTCACTAGTAGCAGTGAGAAAAACATCACGGGGTGGTGCGCATTGTATGGGTGTGTGTTACATTAGATTCACTAGTAGCAGTGAGAAAAACATCACGGGGTGGTGCGCATTGTATGGGTGTGTGTTACATTAGCTTCCCTAGTAGCAGTGAGAAAAACATCACGGGGTGGTGCGCATTGTATGGGTGTGTGTTACATTAGCTTCACTAGTAGCAGTGAGAAAAACATCACGGGGTGGTGCGCATTGTATGGGTGTGTGTTACATTATTTTCACTAGTAGCAGTGAGAAAAACATCACGGGGTGGTGCGCATTGTATGGGTGTGTGTTACATTACTTTCACTAGTAGCAGTGAGAAAAACATCACGGGGTGGTGCGCATTGTATGGGTGTGTGTTACATTACATTCACTAGTAGCAGTGAGAAAAACATCACGGGGTGGTGCGCATTGTATGGGTGTGTGTTACATTACATTCACTAGTAGCAGTGAGAAAAACATCACGGGGTGGTGCGCATTGTATGGGTGTGTGTTACATTAGATTCACTAGTAGCAGTGAGAAAAACATCACGGGGTGGTGCGCATTGTATGGGTGTGTGTTACATTAGATTCACTAGTAGCAGTGAGAAAAACATCACGGGGTGGTGCGCATTGTATGGGTGTGTGTTACATTAGATTCACTAGTAGCAGTGAGAAAAACATCACGGGGTGGTGCGCATTGTATGGGTGTGTGTTACATTACATTCACTAGTAGCAGTGAGAAAAACATCACGGGGTGGTGCGCATTGTATGGGTGTGTGTTACACTAGATTCACTAGTAGCAGTGAGAAAAACATCACGGGGTGGTGCGCATTGTATGGGTGTGTGTTACACTAGATTCACTAGTAGCAGTGAGAAAAACATCACGGGGTGGTGCGCATTGTATGGGTGTGTGTTACATTAGATTCACTAGTAGCAGTGAGAAAAACATCACGGGGTGGTGCGCATTGTATGGGTGTGTGTTACATTACATTCACTAGTAGCAGTGAGAAAAACATCACGGGGTGGTGCGCATTGTATGGGTGTGTGTTACATTACATTCACTAGTAGCAGTGAGAAAAACATCACGGGGTGGTGCGCATTGTATGGGTGTTTCTTACACTAGATTCACTAGTAGCAGTGAGAAAAACATCACGGGGTGGTGCGCATTGTATGGGTGTGTGTTACATTACATTCACTAGTAGCAGTGAGAAAAACATCACGGGGTGGTGCGCATTGTATGGGTGTGTGTTACATTAGATTCACTAGTAGCAGTGAGAAAAACACGGGGTGGTGCGCATTGTATGGGTGTGTGTTACATTAGATTCACTAGTAGCAGTGAGAAAAACATCACGGGGTGGTGCGCATTGTATGGGTGTGTGTTACATTACATTCACTAGTAGCAGTGAGAAAAACATCACGGGGTGGTGCGCATTGTATGGGTGTGTGTTACATTACATTCACTAGTAGCAGTGAGAAAAACATCACGGGGTGGTGCGCATTGTATGGGTGTGTGTTACACTAGATTCACTAGTAGCAGTGAGAAAAACATCACGGGGTGGTGCGCATTGTATGGGTGTGTGTTACATTAGATTCACTAGTAGCAGTGAGAAAAACATCACGGGGTGGTGCGCATTGTATGGGTGTGTGTTACATTAGATTCACTAGTAGCAGTGAGAAAAACACGGGGTGGTGCGCATTGTATGGGTGTGTGTTACATTAGATTCACTAGTAGCAGTGAGAAAAACATCACGGGGTGGTGCGCATTGTATGGGAGTGTGTTACATTAGATTCACTAGTAGCAGTGAGAAAAACATCACGGGGTGGTGCGCATTGTATGGGTGTGTGTTACATTACATTCACTAGTAGCAGTGAGAAAAACATCACGGGGTGGTGCGCATTGTATGGGTGTGTGTTACATTACATTCACTAGTAGCAGTGAGAAAAACATCACGGGGTGGTGCGCATTGTATGGGTGTGTGTTACATTAGATTCACTAGTAGCAGTGAGAAAAACATCACGGGGTGGTGCGCATTGTATGGGTGTGTGTTACATTAGATTCACTAGTAGCAGTGAGAAAAACATCACGGGGTGGTGCGCATTGTATGGGTGTGTGTTACATTACATTCACTAGTAGCAGTGAGAAAAACATCACGGGGTGGTGCGCATTGTATGGGTGTGTGTTACATTACATTCACTAGTAGCAGTGAGAAAAACATCACGGGGTGGTGCGCATTGTATGGGTGTGTGTTACATTAGATTCACTAGTAGCAGTGAGAAAAACACGGGGTGGTGCGCATTGTATGGGTGTGTGTTACATTACATTCACTAGTAGCAGTGAGAAAAACATCACGGGGTGGTGCGCATTGTATGGGTGTGTGTTACATTACATTCACTAGTAGCAGTGAGAAAAACATCACGGGGTGGTGCGCATTGTATGGGTGTGTGTTACATTACATTCACTAGTAGCAGTGAGAAAAACATCACGGGGTGGTGCGCATTGTATGGGTGTGTGTTACACTAGATTCACTAGTAGCAGTGAGAAAAACATCACGGGGTGGTGCGCATTGTATGGGTGTGTGTTACACTAGATTCACTAGTAGCAGTGAGAAAAACATCACAGGGTGGTGCGCATTGTATGGGTGTGTGTTACACTACATTCACTAGTAGCAGTGAGAAAAACATCACGGGGTGGTGCGCATTGTATGGGTGTGTGTTACATTACATTCACTAGTAGCAGTGAGAATAACATCACGGGGTGGTGCGCATTGTATGGGTGTGTGTTACATTACATTCACTAGTAGCAGTGAGAAAAACATCACGGGGTGGTGCGCATTGTATGGGTGTGTGTTACATTACATTCACTAGTAGCAGTGAGAAAAACATCACGGGGTGGTGCGCATTGTATGGGTGTGTGTTACATTACATTCACTAGTAGCAGTGAGAAAAACATCACGGGGTGGTGCGCATTGTATGGGTGTGTGTTACATTACATTCACTAGTAGCAGTGAGAAAAACATCACGGGGTGGTGCACATTGTATGGGTGTGTGTTACATTACATTCACTAGTAGCAGTGAGAAAAACATCACGGGGTGGTGCGCTTTGTATGGGTGTGTGTTACACTAGATTCACTAGTAGCAGTGAGAAAAACATCACGGGGTGGTGCGCATTGTATGGGTGTGTGTTACATTAGATTCACTAGTAGCAGTGAGAAAAACATCACGGGGTGGTGCGCATTGTATGGGTGTGTGTTACATTAGATTCACTAGTAGCAGTGAGAAAAACACGGGGTGGTGCGCATTGTATGGGTGTGTGTTACATTAGATTCACTAGTAGCAGTGAGAAAAACATCACGGGGTGGTGCGCATTGTATGGGTGTGTGTTACATTAGATTCACTAGTAGCAGTGAGAAAAACATCACGGGGTGGTGCGCATTGTATGGGTGTGTGTTACATTACATTCACTAGTAGCAGTGAGAAAAACATCACGGGGTGGTGCGCATTGTATGGGTGTGTGTTACACTAGATTCACTAGTAGCAGTGAGAAAAACATCACGGGGTGGTGCGCATTGTATGGGTGTGTGTTACACTAGATTCACTAGTAGCAGTGAGAAAAACATCACGGGGTGGTGCGCATTGTATGGGTGTGTGTTACACTACATTCACTAGTAGCAGTGAGAAAAACATCACGGGGTGGTGCGCATTGTATGGGTGTGTGTTACATTACATTCACTAGTAGCAGTGAGAAAAACATCATGGGGTGGTGCGCATTGTATGGGTGTGTGTTACATTAGATTCACTAGTAGCAGTGAGAAAAACATCACGGGGTGGTGCGCATTGTATGGGTGTGTGTTACATTACATTCACTAGTAGCAGTGAGAAAAACATCACGGGGTGGTGCGCATTGTATGGGTGTTTGTTACACTAGATTCACTAGTAGCAGTGAGAAAAACATCACGGGGTGGTGCGCATTGTATGTGTGTGTGTTACATTACATTCACTAGTAGCAGTGAGAAAAACATCACGGGGTGGTGCGCATTGTATGGGTGTGTGTTACATTACATTGACTAGTAGCAGTGAGAAAAACATCACGGGGTGGTGCGCATTGTATGGGTGTGTGTTACATTACATTCACTAGTAGCAGTGAGAAAAACATCACGGGGTGGTGCGCATTGTATGGGTGTGTGTTGCATTACATTCACTAGTAGCAGTGAGAAAAACATCACGGGGTGGTGCGCTTTGTATGGGTGTGTGTTACACTAGATTCACTAGTAGCAGTGAGAAAAACATCACGGGGTGGTGCGCATTGTATGGGTGTGTGTTACACTAGATTCACTAGTAGCAGTGAGAAAAACATCACGGGGTGGTGCGCATTGTATGGGTGTGTGTTACATTACATTCACTAGTAGCAGTGAGAAAAACATCACGGGGTGGTGCGCATTGTATGGGTGTGTGTTACACTAGATTCACTAGTAGCAGTGAGAAAAACATCACGGGGTGGTGCGCATTGTATGGGTGTGTGTTACACTAGATTCACTAGTAGCAGTGAGAAAAACATCACGGGGTGGTGCGCATTGTATGGGTGTGTGTTACACTACATTCACTAGTAGCAGTGAGAAAAACATCACGGGGTGGTGCGCATTGTATGGGTGTGTGTTACATTACATTCACTAGTAGCAGTGAGAAAAACATCATGGGGTGGTGCGCATTGTATGGGTGTGTGTTACATTACATTCACTAGTAGCAGTGAGAAAAACATCACGGGGTGGTGCGCATTGTATGGGTGTGTGTTACATTACATTCACTAGTAGCAGTGAGAAAAACATCACGGGGTGGTGCGCATTGTATGGGTGTTTGTTACACTAGATTCACTAGTAGCAGTGAGAAAAACATCACGGGGTGGTGCGCATTGTATGGGTGTGTGTTACATTAC
Source organism: Cavia porcellus (assembly GCF_034190915.1). Taxonomy (NCBI): domain Eukaryota; kingdom Metazoa; phylum Chordata; class Mammalia; order Rodentia; family Caviidae; genus Cavia; species Cavia porcellus. Next base: position 112,145 of record NW_026947854.1, on the reverse strand, counting down.
ATTCACTAGTAGCAGTGAGAAAAACATCACGGGGTGGTGCGCATTGTATGGGTGTGTGTTACATTACATTGACTAGTAGCAGTGAGAAAAACATCACGGGGTGGTGCGCATTGTATGGGTGTGTGTTACATTACATTCACTAGTAGCAGTGAGAAAAACATCACGGGGTGGTGCGCATTGTATGGGTGTGTGTTACATTACATTCACTAGTCGCAGTGAGAAAAACATCACGGGGTGGTGCGCATTGTATGGGTGTGTGTTACATTAGATTCACTAGTAGCAGTGAGAAAAACATCACGGGGTGGTGCGCATTGTATGGTGTGTGTTACATTAGATTCACTAGTAGGAGTGAGAAAAACATCACGGGGTGGTGCGCATTGTATGGGTGTGTGTTACACTAGATTCACTAGTAGCAGTGAGAAAAACATCACGGGGTGGTGCGCATTGTATGGGTGTGTGTTACACTAGATTCACTAGTAGCAGTGAGAAAAACATCACGGGGTGGTGCGCATTGTATGTGTGTGTTACATTACATTCACTAGTAGCAGTGAGAAAAACATCACAGGGTCATGCGCATTGTATGGGTGTGTGTTACATTACATTCTCTAGTAGGAGTGAGAAAAACATCACGGGGTGGTGCGCATTGTATGGGTGTGTGTTACATTAGATTCACTAGTAGGAGTGAGAAAAACATCACGGGGTGGTGCGCATTGTATGGGTGTGTGTTACATTAGATTCACTAGAAGCAGTGAGAAAAACATCACGGGGTGGTGCGCATTGTATGGGTGTGTGTTACATTAGATTCACTAGTAGCAGTGAGAAAAACATCACGGGGTGGTGCGCATTGTATGGGTTAGTGTTACATTAGATTCACTAGTAGCAGTGAGAAAATCATCACGGGGTGGTGCGCATTGTATGGGTGTGTGTTACATTAGATTCACTAGTAGCAGTGAGAAAAACATCACGGGGTGGTGCGCATTGTATGGGTGTGTGTTACATTAGATTCACTAGTAGGAGTGAGAAAAACATCACGGGGTGGTGCGCATTGTATGGGTGTGTGTTACACTAGATTCACTAGTAGCAGTGAGAAAAACATCACGGGGTGGTGCGCATTGTATGGGTGTGTGTTACACTAGATTCACTAGTAGCAGTGAGAAAAACATCACGGGGTGGTGCGCATTGTATGGGTGTGTGTTACACTAGATTCACTAGTAGCAGTGAGAAAAACATCACGGGGTGGTGCGCATTGTATGGGTGTGTGTTACATTACATTCACTAGTAGCAGTGAGAAAAACATCACGGGGTCATGCGCATTGTATGGGTGTGTGTTACATTACATTCTCTAGTAGGAGTGAGAAAAACATCACGGGGTGGTGCGCATTGTATGGGTGTGTGTTACATTAGATTCACTAGTAGGAGTGAGAAAAACATCACGGGGTGGTGCGCATTGTATGGGTGTGTGTTACATTAGATTCACTAGTAGCAGTGAGAAAAACATCACGGGGTGGTGCGCATTGTATGGGTGTGTGTTACATTACATTCACTAGTAGCAGTGAGAAAAACATCACGGGGTGGTGCGCATTGTATGGGTGTGTGTTACACTAGATTCACTAGTAGCAGTGAGAAAAACATCACGGGGTGGTGCGCATTTTATGGGTGTGTGTTACACTAGATTCACTAGTAGCAGTGAGAAAAACATCACGGGGTGGTGCGCATTGTATGGGTGTGTGTTACATTACTTTCACTAGTAGCAGTGAGAAAAACATCACGGGGTGGTGCGCATTGTATGGGTGTGTGTTACACTAGATTCACTAGTAGCAGTGAGAAAAACATCACGGGGTGGTGCGCATTTTATGGGTGTGTGTTACACTAGATTCACTAGTAGCAGTGAGAAAAACATCACGGGGTGGTGCGCATTGTATGGGTGTGTGTTACATTACATTCACTAGTAGCAGTGAGAAAAACATCACGGGGTGGTGCGCATTGTATGGGTGTGTGTTACACTAGATTCACTAGTAGCAGTGAGAAAAACATCACGGGGTGGTGCGCATTGTATGGGTGTGTGTTACATTAGATTCACTAGTAGCAGTGAGAAAAACATCACGGGGTGGTGCGCATTGTATGGTGTGTGTTACATTAGATTCACTAGTAGGAGTGAGAAAAACATCACGGGGTGGTGCGCATTGTATGGGTGTGTGTTACACTAGATTCACTAGTAGCAGTGAGAAAAACATCACGGGGTGGTGCGCATTGTATGGGTGTGTGTTACACTAGATTCACTAGTAGCAGTGAGAAAAACATCACGGGGTGGTGCGCATTGTATGGGTGTGTGTTACATTACATTCACTAGTAGCAGTGAGAAAAACATCACACGGTCATGCGCATTGTATGGGTGTGTGTTACATTACATTCTCTAGTAGGAGTGAGAAAAACATCACGGGGTGGTGCGCATTGTATGGGTGTGTGTTACATTAGATTCACTAGTAGGAGTGAGAAAAACATCACGGGGTGGTGCGCATTGTATGGGTGTGTGTTACATTAGATTCACTAGATGCAGTGAGAAAAACATCACGGGGTGGTGCGCATTGTATGGGTGTGTGTTACATTAGATTCACTATTAGCAGTGAGAAAAACATCATGGGTTGGTGCGCATTGTATGGGTGTGTGTTACATTAGATTCACTAGTAGCAGTGAGAAAATCATCACGGGGTGGTGCGCATTGTATGGGTGTGTGTTACATTAGATTCACTAGTAGCAGTGAGAAAAACATCAAGGGGTGGTGCGCATTGTATGGGTGTGTGTTACATTAGATTCACTAGTAGGAGTGAGAAAAACATCACGGGGTGGTGCGCATTGTATGGGTGTGTGTTACATTAGATTCACTAATAGCAGTGAGAAAAACATCACGGGGTGGTGCGCATTGTATGGGTGTGTGTTACATTAGATTCACTAGATGCAGTGAGAAAAACATCACGGGGTGGTGCGCATTGTATGGGTGTGTGTTACATTAGATTCACTATTAGCAGTGAGAAAAACATCATGGGTTGGTGCGCATTGTATGGGTGTGTGTTACATTAGATTCACTAGTAGCAGTGAGAAAATCATCACGGGGTGGTGCGCATTGTATGGGTGTGTGTTACATTAGATTCACTAGTAGCAGTGAGAAAAACATCAAGGGGTGGTGCGCATTGTATGGGTGTGTGTTACATTAGATTCACTAGTAGGAGTGAGAAAAACATCACGGGGTGGTGCGCATTGTATGGGTGTGTGTTACATTAGATTCACTAGTAGCAGTGAGAAAAACATCACGGGGTGGTGCGCATTGTATGGGTGTGTGTTACATTACATTCACTAGTAGCAGTGAGAAAAACATCACGGGGTGGTGCGCATTGTATGGGTGTGTGTTACATTACATTCACTAGTAGCAGTGAGACAAACATCACGGGGTGGTGCGCATTGTATGGGTGTGTGTTACATTAGATTCACTAGTAGCAGTGAGAAAAACATCACGGGGTGGTGCGCATTGTATGGGTGTGTGTTACATTAGATTCACTAGTAGCAGTGAGAAAAACATCCCGGGGTGGTGCGCATTGTATGGGTGTGTGTTACATTAGATTCACTAGTAGCAGTGAGAAAAACACGGGGTGGTGCGCATTGTATGGGTGTGTGTTACATTACATTCACTAGTAGCAGTGAGAAAAACATCACGGGGTGGTGCGCATTGTATGGGTGTGTGTTACATTACATTCACTAGTAGCAGTGAGAAAAACATCACGGGGTGGTGCGCATTGTATGGGTGTGTGTTACATTACATTCACTAGTAGCAGTGAGAAAAACATCACGGGGTGGTGCGCATTGTATGGGTGTGTGTTACACTAGATTCACTAGTAGCAGTGAGAAAAACATCACGGGGTGGTGCGCATTGTATGGGTGTGTGTTACACTAGATTCACTAGTAGCAGTGAGAAAAACATCACGGGGTGGTGCGCATTGTATGGGTGTGTGTTACACTACATTCACTAGTAGCAGTGAGAAAAACATCACGGGGTGGTGCGCATTGTATGGGTGTGTGTTACATTACATTCACTAGTAGCAGTGAGAAAAACATCATGGGGTGGTGCGCATTGTATGGGTGTGTGTTACATTACATTCACTAATAGCAGTGAGAAAAACATCACGGGGTGGTGCGCATTGTATGGGTGTTTGTTACACTAGATTCACTAGTAGCAGTGAGAAAAACATCACGGGGTGGTGCGCATTGTATGGGTGTGTGTTACATTACATTCACTAGTAGCAGTGAGAAAAACATCACGGGGTGGTGCGCATTGTATGGGTGTGTGTTACATTACATTCACTAGTAGCAGTGAGAAAAACATCACGGGGTGGTGCGCATTGTATGGGTGTGTGTTACATTACATTCACTAGTAGCAGTGAGAAAAACATCACGGGGTGGTGCACATTGTATGGGTGTGTGTTACATTACATTCACTAGTAGCAGTGAGAAAAACATCACGGGGTGGTGCGCTTTGTATGGGTGTGTGTTACACTAGATTCACTAGTAGCAGTGAGAAAAACATCACGGGGTGGTGCGCATTGTATGGGTGTGTGTTACATTAGATTCACTAGTAGCAGTGAGAAAAACATCACGGGGTGGTGCGCATTGTATGGGTGTGTGTTACATTACATTCACTAGTAGCAGTGAGAAAAACATCACGGGGTGGTGCGCATTGTATGGGTGTGTGTTACATTACATTCACTAGTAGGAGTGAGAAAAACATCACGGGGTGGTGCGCATTGTATGGGTGTTGTTACACTAGATTCACTAGTAGCAGTGAGAAAAACATCACGGGGTGGTGCGCATTGTATGGGTGTGTGTTACATTACATTCACTAGTAGCAGTGAGAAAAACATCACGGGGTGGTGCGCATTGTATGGGTGTGTGTTACATTACATTCACTAGTAGCAGTGAGAAAAACATCACGGGGTGGTGCGCATTGTATGGGTGTGTGTTACATTACATTCACTAGTAGCAGTGAGAAAAACATCACGGGGTGGTGCACATTGTATGGGTGTGTGTTACATTACATTCACTAGTAGCAGTGAGAAAAACATCACGGGGTGGTGCGCTTTGTATGGGTGTGTGTTACACTAGATTCACTAGTAGCAGTGAGAAAAACATCACGGGGTGGTGCGCATTGTATGGGTGTGTGTTACACTAGATTCACTAGTAGCAGTGAGAAAAACATCACGGGGTGGTGCGCATTGTATGGGTGTGTGTTACATTAGATTCACTAGTAGCAGTGAGAAAAACATCACGGGGTGCTGCGCATTGTATGGGTGTGTGTTACATTAGATTCACTAGTAGCAGTGAGAAAAACACGGGGTGGTGCGCATTGTATGGGTGTGTGTTACATTAGATTCACTAGTAGCAGTGAGAAAAACATCACGGGGTGGTGCGCATTGTATGGGTGTGTGTTACATTAGATTCACTAGTAGCAGTGAGAAAAACATCACGGGGTGGTGCGCATTGTATGGGTGTGTGTTACATTACATTCACTAGTAGCAGTGAGAAAAACATCACGGGGTGGTGCGCATTGTATGGGTGTGTGTTACACTAGATTCACTAGTAGCAGTGAGAAAAACATCACGGGGTGGTGCGCATTGTATGGGTGTGTGTTACACTAGATTCACTAGTAGCAGTGAGAAAAACATCACGGGGTGGTGCGCATTGTATGGGTGTGTGTTACACTACATTCACTAGTAGGAGTGAGAAAAACATCACGGGGTGGTGCGCATTGTATGGGTGTGTGTTACATTACATTCACTAGTAGCAGTGAGAAAAACATCACGGGGTGGTGCGCATTGTATGGGTGTGTGCTACATTACATTGACTAGTAGCAGTGAGAAAAACATCACGGGGTGGTGCGCATTGTATGGGTGTGTGTTACATTACATTCACTAGTAGCAGTGAGAAAAACATCACGGGGTGGTGCGCATTGTATGGGTGTGTGTTACATTACATTCACTAGTAGCAGTGAGAAAAACATCACGGGGTGGTGTGCTTTGTATGGGTGTGTGTTACACTAGATTCACTAGTAGCAGTGAGAAAAACCTCACGGGGTGGTGCGCATTGTATGGGTGTGTGTTACACTAGATTCACTAGTAGCAGTGAGAAAAACATCACGGGGTGGTGCGCATTGTATGGGTGTGTGTTACATTACATTCACTAGTAGCAGTGAGAAAAACATCACGGGGTGGTGCGCATTGTATGGGTGTGTGTTACACTAGATTCACTAGTAGCAGTGAGAAAAACATCACGGGGTGGTGCGCATTGTATGGGTGTGTGTTACACTAGATTCACTAGTAGCAGTGAGAAAAACATCACGGGGTGGTGCGCATTGTATGGGTGTGTGTTACACTACATTCACTAGTAGCAGTGAGAAAAACATCACGGGGTGGTGCGCATTGTATGGGTGTGTGTTACATTACATTCACTAGTAGCAGTGAGAAAAACATCATGGGGTGGTGCGCATTGTATGGGTGTGTGTTACATTACATTCACTAGTAGCAGTGAGAAAAACATCACGGGGTGGTGCGCATTGTATGGGTGTGTGTTACATTACATTCACTAGTAGCAGTGAGAAAAACATCACGGGGTGGTGCGCATTGTATGGGTGTTTGTTACACTAGATTCACTAGTAGCAGTGAGAAAAACATCACGGGGTGGTGCGCATTGTATGGGTGTGTGTTACATTACATTCACTAGTAGCAGTGAGAAAAACATCACGGGGTGGTGCGCATCGTATGGGTGTGTGTTACATTACATTGACTAGTAGCAGTGAGAAAAACATCACGGGGTGGTGCGCATTGTATGGGTGTGTGTTACATTACATTCACTAGTAGCAGTGAGAAAAACATCACGGGGTGGTGCGCATTGTATGGGTGTGTGTTACATTAGATTCACTAGTAGCAGTGAGAAAAACATCACGGGGTGGTGCGCATTATATGTTTGTGTGTTACATTACATTCACTAGTAGCTGTGAGAAAAATATCACGGGGTGGTGCGCATTGTATGGGTGTGTGTTACATTACATTCACTAGTAGCAGTGAGAAAAACATCACGGGGTGGTGCGCATTGTATGGGTGTGTGTTACATTAGATTCACTAGTACCAGTGAGAAAAACATCACGGGGTGGTGCGCATTGTATGGCTGTGTGTTACATTAGATTCACTAGTAGCAGTGAGAAAATCATCACGGGGTGGTGCGCATTGTATGGGTGTGTGTTACATTAGATTCACTAGTCGCAGTGAGAAAAACATCACGGGGTGGTGCGCATTGTATGGGTGTGTGTTACATTAGATTCACTAGTAGCAGTGAGAAAAACATCACGGGGTGGTGCGCATTGTATGGGTGTGTGTTACATTAGATTCACTAGTAGGAGTGAGAAAAACATCACGGGGTGGTGCGCATTGTATGGGTGTGTGTTACACTAGATTCACTAGTAGCAGTGAGAAAAACATCACGGGGTGGTGCGCATTGTATGGGTGTGTGTTACACTAGATTCACTAGTAGCAGTGAGAAAATCATCACGGGGTGGTGCGCATTGTATGGGTGTGTGTTACATTAGATTCACTAGTAGCAGTGAGAAAAACATCAAGGGGTGGTGCGCATTGTATGGGTGTGTGTTACATTAGATTCACTAGTAGGAGTGAGAAAAACATCACGGGGTGGTGCGCATTGTATGGGTGTGTGTTACACTAGATTCACTAGTAGCAGTGAGAAAAACATCAAGGGGTGGTGCGCATTGTATGGGTGTGTGTTACACTAGATTCACTAGTAGCAGTGAGAAAAACATCACGGGGTGGTGCGCATTGTATGGGTGTGTGTTACACTAGATTCACTAGTAGCAGTGAGAAAAACATCACGGGGTGGTGCGCATTGTATGGGTGTGTGTTACATTACATTCACTAGTAGCAGTGAGAAAAACATCACGGGGTCATGCGCATTGTATGGGTGTGTGTTACATTACATTCTCTAGTAGGAGTGAGAAAAACATCACGGGGTGGTGCGCATTGTATGGGTGTGTGTTACATTAGATTCACTAGTAGCAGTGAGAAAAACATCACGGGGTGGTGCGCATTGTATGGGTGTGTGTTACATTACATTCACTAGTAGCAGTGAGAAAAACATCACGGGGTGGTGCGCATTGTATGGGTGTGTGTTACACTAGATTCACTAGTAGCAGTGAGAAAAACATCACGGGGTGGTGCGCATTTTATGGGTGTGTGTTACACTAGATTCACTAGTAGCAGTGAGAAAAACATCACGGGGTGGTGCGCATTGTATGGGTGTGTGTTACATTACATTCACTAGTAGCAGTGAGAAAAACATCACGGGGTGGTGCGCATTGTATGGGTGTGTGTTACACTAGATTCACTAGTAGCAGTGAGAAAAACATCACGGGGTGGTGCGCATTTTATGGGTGTGTGTTACACTAGATTCACTAGTAGCAGTGAGAAAAACATCACGGGGTGGTGCGCATTGTATGGGTGTGTGTTACATTACATTCACTAGTAGCAGTGAGAAAAACATCACGGGGTGGTGCGCATTGTATGGGTGTGTGTTACACTAGATTCACTAGTAGCAGTGAGAAAAACATCACGGGGTGGTGCGCATTGTATGGGTGTGTGTTACATTAGATTCACTAGTAGCAGTGAGAAAAACATCACGGGGTGGTGCGCATTGTATGGTGTGTGTTACATTAGATTCACTAGTAGGAGTGAGAAAAACATCACGGGGTGGTGCGCATTGTATGGGTGTGTGTTACACTAGATTCACTAGTAGCAGTGAGAAAAACATCACGGGGTGGTGCGCATTGTATGGGTGTGTGTTACACTAGATTCACTAGTAGCAGTGAGAAAAACATCACGGGGTGGTGCGCATTGTATGGGTGTGTGTTACATTACATTCACTAGTAGCAGTGAGAAAAACATCACAGGGTCATGCGCATTGTATGGGTGTGTGTTACATTACATTCTCTAGTAGGAGTGAGAAAAACATCACGGGGTGGTGCGCATTGTATGGGTGTGTGTTACATTAGATTCACTAGTAGGAGTGAGAAAAACATCACGGGGTGGTGCGCATTGTATGGGTGTGTGTTACATTAGATTCACTAGAAGCAGTGAGAAAAACATCACGGGGTGGTGCGCATTGTATGGGTGTGTGTTACATTAGATTCACTATTAGCAGTGAGAAAAACATCATGGGTTGGTGCGCATTGTATGGGTGTGTGTTACATTAGATTCACTAGTAGCAGTGAGAAAATCATCACGGGGTGGTGCGCATTGTATGGGTGTGTGTTACATTAGATTCACTAGTAGCAGTGAGAAAAACATCAAGGGGTGGTGCGCATTGTATGGGTGTGTGTTACATTAGATTCACTAGTAGGAGTGAGAAAAACATCACGGGGTGGTGCGCATTGTATGGGTGTGTGTTACACTAGATTCACTAGTAGCAGTGAGAAAAACATCACGGGGTGGTGCGCATTGTATGGGTGTGTGTTACACTAGATTCACTAGTAGCAGTGAGAAAAACATCACGGGGTGGTGCGCATTGTATGGGTGTGTGTTACACTAGATTCACTAGTAGCAGTGAGAAAAACATCACGGGGTGGTGCGCATTGTATGGCTGTGTGTTACATTACATTCACTAGTAGCAGTGAGAAAAACATCACGGGGTCATGCGCATTGTATGGGTGTGTGTTACATTACATTCTCTAGTAGGAGTGAGAAAAACATCACGGGGTGGTGCGCATTGTATGGGTGTGTGTTACATTAGATTCACTAGTAGGAGTGAGAAAAACATCACGGGGTGGTGCCCATTGTATGGGTGTGTGTTACATTAGATTCACTAGTAGCAGTGAGAAAATCATCACGGGGTGGTGCGCATTGTATGGGTGTGTGTTACATTAGATTCACTAGTAGCAGTGAGAAAAACATCACGGGGTGGTGCGCATTGTATGGGTGTGTGTTACATTACATTCACTAGTAGCAGTGAGAAAAACATCACGGGGTGGTGCGCATTGTATGGGTGTGTGTTACACTAGATTCACTAGTAGCAGTGAGAAAAACATCACGGGGTGGTGCGCATTGTATGGGTGTGTGTTACACTAGATTCACTAGTAGCAGTGAGAAAAACATCACGGGGTGGTGCGCATTGTATGGGTGTGTGTTACATTACATTCACTAGTAGCAGTGAGAAAAACATCACGGGGTGGTGCGCATTGTATGGGTGTGTGTTACACTAGATTCACTAGTAGCAGTGAGAAAAACATCACGGGGTGGTGCGCATTGTATGTGTGTGTGTTACATTACATTCACTAGTAGCAGTGAGAAAAACATCACGGGGTCATGCGCATTGTATGGGTGTGTGTTACATTACATTCTCTAGTAGGAGTGAGAAAAACATCACGGGGTGGTGGGCATTGTATGGGTGTGTGTTACATTAGATTCACTAGTAGGAGTGAGAAAAACATCACGGGGTGGTGCGCATTGTATGGGTGTGTGTTACATTAGATTCACTAGTAGCAGTGAGAAAATCATCACGGGGTGGTGCGCATTGTATGGGTGTGTGTTACATTAGATTCACTAGTAGCAGTGAGAAAATCATCACGGGGTGGTGCGCATTGTATGGGTGTGTGTTACATTACATTCACTAGTAGCAGTGAGAAAAACATCACGGGGTGGTGCGCATTGTATGGGTGTGTGTTACACTAGATTCACTAGTAGCAGTGAGAAAAACATCACGGGGTGGTGCGCATTGTGTGGGTGTGTGTTACACTAGATTCACTAGTAGCAGTGAGAAAAACATCACGGGGTGGTGCGCATTGTATGGGTGTGTGTTACATTACATTCACTAGTAGCAGTGAGAAAAACATCACGGGGTGGTGCGCATTGTATGGGTGTGTGTTACACTAGATTCACTAGTAGCAGTGAGAAAAACATCACGGGGTGGTGCGCATTGTATGGGTGTGTGTTACATTAGATTCACTAGTAGCAGTGAGAAAAACATCACGGGGTGGTGCGCATTGTATGGGTGTGTGTTACACTAGATTCACTAGTAGCAGTGAGAAAAACATCACGGGGTGGTGCGCATTGTATGGGTGTGTGTTACACTAGATTCACTAGTAGCAGTGAGAAAAACATCACGGGGTGGTGCGCATTGTATGGGTGTGTGTTACACTAGATTCACTAGTAGCAGTGAGAAAAACATCACAGGGTCATGCGCATTGTATGGGTGTGTGTTACACTAGATTCACTAGTAGCAGTGAGAAAAACATCACGGGGTGGTGCGCATTGTATGGGTGTGTGTTACACTAGATTCACTAGTAGCAGTGAGAAAAACATCACGGGGTGGTGCGCATTGTATGGGTGTGTGTTACATTACATTCACTAGTAGCAGTGAGAAAAACATCACAGGGTCATGCGCATTGTATGGGTGTGTGTTACATTACATTCTCTAGTAGGAGTGAGAAAAACAGCACGGGGTGGTGCGCATTGTATGGGTGTGTGTTACATTAGATTCACTAGTAGGAGTGAGAAAAACATCACGGGGTGGTGCGCATTGTATGGGTGTGTGTTACATTAGATTCACTAGTAGCAGTGAGAAAAACATCACGGGGTGGTGCGCATTGTATGGGTGTGTGTTACATTAGATTCACTAGTAGGAGTGAGAAAAACATCACGGGGTGGTGCGCATTGTATGGGTGTGTGTTACACTAGATTCACTAGTAGCAGTGAGAAAAACATCACGGGGTGGTGCGCATTGTATGGGTGTGTGTTACACTAGATTCACTAGTAGCAGTGAGAAAAACATCACGGGGTGGTGCGCATTGTATGGGTGTGTGTTACACTACATTCACTAGTAGCAGTGAGAAAAACATCACGGGGTGGTGCGCATTGTATGGGTGTGTGTTACATTACATTCACTAGTAGCAGTGAGAAAAACATCACGGGGTCATGCGCATTGTATGGGTGTGTGTTACATTACATTCTCTAGTAGGAGTGAGAAAAACATCACGGGGTGGTGCGCATTGTATGGGTGTGTGTTACATTAGATTCACTAGTAGGAGTGAGAAAAACATCACGGGGTGGTGCGCATTGTATGGGTGTGTGTTACATTAGATTCACTAGTAGCAGCGAGAAAATCATCACGGGGTGGTGCGCATTGTATGGGTGTGTGTTATATTAGATTCACTAGTAGCAGTGAGAAAAACATCACGGGGTGGTGCGCATTGTATGGGTGTGTGTTACATTACATTCACTAGTAGCAGTGAGAAAAACATCACGGGGTGGTGCGCATTGTATGGGTGTGTGTTACACTAGATTCACTAGTAGCAGTGAGAAAAACATCACGGGGTGGTGCGCATTGTATGGGTGTGTGTTACACTAGATTCACTAGTAGCAGTGAGAAAAACATCACGGGGTGGTGCGCATTGTATGGGTGTGTGTTACATTACATTCACTAGTAGCAGTGAGAAAAACATCACGGGGTGGTGCGCATTGTATGGGTGTGTGTTACACTAGATTCACTAGTAGCAGTGAGAAAAACATCACGGGGTGGTGCGCATTGTATGGGTGTGTGTTACATTAGATTCACTAGTAGCAGTGAGAAAAACATCACGGGGTGGTGCGCATTGTATGGTGTGTGTTACATTAGATTCACTAGTAGGAGTGAGAAAAACATCACGGGGTGGTGCGTATTGTATGGGTGTGTGTTACACTAGATTCACTAGTAGCAGTGAGAAAAACATCACGGGGTGGTGCGCATTGTATGGGTGTGTGTTACACTAGATTCACTAGTAGCAGTGAGAAAAACATCACGGGGTGGTGCGCATTGTATGGGTGTGTGTTACATTACATTCACTAGTAGCAGTGAGAAAAACATCACAGGGTCATGCGCATTGTATGGGTGTGTGTTACATTACATTCTCTAGTAGGAGTGAGAAAAACATCACGGGGTGGTGCGCATTGTATGGGTGTGTGTTACATTAGATTCACTAGTAGGAGTGAGAAAAACATCACGGGGTGGTGCGCATTGTATGGGTGTGTGTTACATTAGATTCACTAGAAGCAGTGAGAAAAACATCACGGGGTGGTGCGCATTGTATGGGTGTGTGTTACATTAGATTCACTATTAGCAGTGAGAAAACATCACGGGGTGGTGCGCATTGTATGGGTGTGTGTTACATTAGATTCACTAGTAGCAGTGAGAAAAACATCACGGGGTGGTGCGCATTGTATGGGTGTGTGTTACATTAGATTCACTAGTAGCAGTGAGAAAAACATCAAGGGGTGGTGCGCATTGTATGGGTGTGTGTTACATTAGATTCACTAGTAGGAGTGAGAAAAACATCACGGGGTGGTGCGCATTGTATGGGTGTGTGTTACACTAGATTCACTAGTAGCAGTGAGAAAAACATCACGGGGTGGTGCGCATTGTATGGGTGTGTGTTACACTAGATTCACTAGTAGCAGTTAGAAAAACATCACGGGGTGGTGCGCATTGTATGGGTGTGTGTTACACTAGATTCACTAGTAGCAGTGAGAAAAACATCACGGGGTGGTGCGCATTGTATGGGTGTGTGTTACATTACATTCACTAGTAGCAGTGAGAAAAACATCACGGGGTCATGCGCATTGTATGGGTGTGTGTTACATTACATTCTCTAGTAGGAGTGAGAAAAACATCACGGGGTGGTGCGCATTGTATGGGTGTGTGTTACATTAGATTCACTAGTAGGAGTGAGAAAAACATCACGGGGTGGTGCGCATTGTATGGGTGTGTGTTACATTAGATTCACTAGTAGCAGTGAGAAAATCATCACGGGGTGGTGCGCATTGTACGGGTGTGTGTTACATTAGATTCACTAGTAGCAGTGAGAAAAACATCACGGGGTGGTGCGCATTGTATGGGTGTGTGTTACATTACATTCACTAGTAGCAGTGAGAAAAACATCACGGGGTGGTGCGCATTGTATGGGTGTGTGTTACACTAGATTCACTAGTAGCAGTGAGAAAAACATCACGGGGTGGTGCGCATTGTATGGGTGTGTGTTACACTAGATTCACTAGTAGCAGTGAGAAAAACATCACGGGGTGGTGCGCATTGTATGGGTGTGTGTTACATTACATTCACTAGTAGCAGTGAGAAAAACATCACGGGGTGGTGCGCATTGTATGGGTGTGTGTTACACTAGATTCACTAGTAGCAGTGAGAAAAACATCACGGGGTGGTGCGCATTGTATGGGTGTGTGTTACACTAGATTCACTAGTAGCAGTGAGAAAAACATCACGGGGTGGTGCGCATTGTATGGGTGAGTGTTACATTAGATTCACTAGTAGCAGTGAGAAAAACATCACGGGGTGGTGCGCATTGTATGGGTGTGTGTTACATTAGATTCACTAGTAGGAGTGAGAAAATCATCACGGGGTGGTGCGCATTGTATGGGTGTGTGTTACATTACATTCACTAGTAGCAGTGAGAAAAACATCACGGGGTGGTGCGCATTGTATGGGTGTGTGTTACATTACATTCACTAGTAGGAGTGAGAAAAACATCACGGGGTGGTGCGCATTGTATGGGTGTGTGTTACATTACATTCACTAGTAGCAGTGAGAAAAACATCACGGGGTGGTGCGCATTGTATGGGTGTGTGTTACATTACATTCACTAGTAGCAGTGAGAAAAACATCACGGGGTGGTGCGCATTGTATGGGTGTGTGTTACATTACATTCACTAGTAGCAGTGAGAAAAACATCACGGGGTGGTGCGCATTGTATGGGTGTGTGTTACATTACATTCACTAGTAGCAGTGAGAAAAACATCACGGGGTGGTGCGCATTGTATGGGTGTGTGTTACATTAGATTCACTAGTAGGAGTGAGAAAAAACATCACGGGGTGGTGCGCATTGTATGGGTGTGTGTTACATTAGATTCACTAGTAGCAGTGAGAAAATCATCACGGGGTGGTGCGCATTGTATGGGTGTGTGTTACATTAGATTCACTAGTAGCAGTGAGAAAAACATGAAGGGGTGGTGCGCATTGTATGGGTGTGTGTTACATTAGATTCACTAGTAGGAGTGAGAAAAACATCACGGGGTGGTGCGCATTGTATGGGTGTGTGTTACACTAGATTCACTAGTAGCAGTGAGAAAAACATCACGGGGTGGTGCGCATTGTATGGGTGTGTGTTACACTAGATTCACTAGTAGCAGTGAGAAAAACATCACGGGGTGGTGCGCATTGTATGGGTGTGTGTTACACTAGATTCACTAGTAGCAGTGAGAAAAACATCACGGGGTGGTGCGCATTGTATGGGTGTGTGTTACATTACATTCACTAGTAGCAGTGAGAAAAACATCACGGGGTCATGCGCATTGTATGGGTGTGTGTTACATTACATTCTCTAGTAGGAGTGAGAAAAACATCACGGGGTGGTGCGCATTGTATGGGTGTGTGTTACATTAGATTCACTAGTAGGAGTGAGAAAAACATCACGGGGTGGTGCGCATTGTATGGGTGTGTGTTACATTAGATTCACTAGTAGCAGTGAGAAAATCATCACGGGGTGGTGCGCATTGTATGGGTGTGTGTTACATTAGATTCACTAGTAGCAGTGAGAAAAACATCACGGGGTGGTGCGCATTGTATGGGTGTGTGTTACATTACATTCACTAGTAGCAGTGAGAAAAACATCACGGGGTGGTGCGCATTGTATGGGTGTGTGTTACACTAGATTCACTAGTAGCAGTGAGAAAAACATCACGGGGTGGTGCGCATTGTATGGGTGTGTGTTACACTAGATTCACTAGTAGCAGTGAGAAAAACATCACCGGGTGGTGCGCATTGTATGGGTGTGTGTTACATTACATTCACTAGTAGCAGTGAGAAAAACATCACGGGGTGGTGCGCATTGTATGGGTGTGTGTTACACTAGATTCACTAGTAGCAGTGAGAAAAACATCACGGGGTGGTGCGCATTGTATGGGTGTGTGTTACACTAGATTCACTAGTAGCAGTGAGAAAAACATCACGGGGTGGTGCGCATTGTATGGGTGTGTGTTACATTAGATTCACTAGTTTCACTAGTAGCAGTGAGAAAAACATCACGGGGTGGTGCGCATTGTATGGGTGTGTGTTACATTAGATTCACTAGTAGGAGTGAGAAAATCATCACGGGGTGGTGCGCATTGTATGGGTGTGTGTTACATTACATTCACTAGTAGCAGTGAGAAAAACATCACGGGGTGGTGCGCATTGTATGGGTGTGTGTTACATTACATTCACTAGTAGGAGTGAGAAAAACATCACGGGGTGGTGCGCATTGTATGGGTGTGTGTTACATTAGATTCACTAGTAGCAGTGAGAAAAACATCACGGGGTGGTGCGCATTGTATGGGTGTGTGTTACATTACATTCACTAGTAGCAGTGAGAAAAACATCACGGGGTGGTGCGCATTGTATGGGTGTGTGTTACATTACATTCACTAGTAGCAGTGAGAAAAACATCACGGGGTGGTGCGCATTGTATGGGTGTGTGTTACATTACATTCACTAGTAGCAGTGAGAAAAACATCACGGGGTGGTGCGCATTGTATGGGTGTGTGTACATTAGATTCACTAGTAGGAGTGAGAAAAAACATCACGGGGTGGTGCGCATTGTATGGGTGTGTGTTACATTAGATTCACTAGTAGCAGTGAGAAAATCATCACGGGGTGGTGCGCATTGTATGGGTGTGTGTTACATTAGATTCACTAGTAGCAGTGAGAAAAACATCAAGGGGTGGTGCGCATTGTATGGGTGTGTGTTACATTAGATTCACTAGTAGGAGTGAGAAAAACATCACGGGGTGGTGCGCATTGTATGGGTGTGTGTTACACTAGATTCACTAGTAGCAGTGAGAAAAACATCACGGGGTGGTGCGCATTGTATGGGTGTGTGTTACACTAGATTCACTAGTAGCAGTGAGAAAAACATCACGGGGTGGTGCGCATTGTATGGGTGTGTGTTACACTAGATTCACTAGTAGCAGTGAGAAAAACATCACGGGGTGGTGCGCATTGTATGGGTGTGTGTTACATTACATTCACTAGTAGCAGTGAGAAAAACATCACGGGGTCATGCGCATTGTATGGGTGTGTGTTACATTACATTCTCTAGTAGGAGTGAGAAAAACATCACGGGGTGGTGCGCATTGTATGGGTGTGTGTTACATTAGATTCACTAGTAGGAGTGAGAAAAACATCACGGGGTGGTGCGCATTGTATGGGTGTGTGTTACATTAGATTCACTAGTAGCAGTGAGAAAATCATCACGGGGTGGTGCGCATTGTATGGGTGTGTGTTACATTAGATTCACTAGTAGCAGTGAGAAAAACATCACGGGGTGGTGCGCATTGTATGGGTGTGTGTTACATTACATTCACTAGTAGCAGTGAGAAAAACATCACGGGGTGGTGCGCATTGTATGGGTGTGTGTTACACTAGATTCACTAGTAGCAGTGAGAAAAACATCACGGGGTGGTGCGCATTGTATGGGTGTGT
Source organism: Cavia porcellus (assembly GCF_034190915.1). Lineage (NCBI taxonomy): Eukaryota > Metazoa > Chordata > Mammalia > Rodentia > Caviidae > Cavia > Cavia porcellus. The sequence goes on along the minus strand of NW_026947854.1, from coordinate 94,538 downwards.
GTTACACTAGATTCACTAGTAGCAGTGAGAAAAACATCACGGGGTGGTGCGCATTGTATGGGTGTGTGTTACATTACATTCACTAGTAGGAGTGAGAAAAACATCACGGGGTGGTGCGCATTGTATGGGTGTGTGTTACACTAGATTCACTAGTAGCAGTGAGAAAAACATCACGGTGGTGCGCATTGTATGGGTGTGTGTTACACTAGATTCACTAGTAGCAGTGAGAAAAACATCACGGGGTGGTGCGCATTGTATGGGTGTGTGTTACATTAGATTCACTAGTAGCAGTGAGAAAATCATCACGGGGTGGTGCGCATTGTATGGGTGTGTGTTACATTAGATTCACTAGTAGCAGTGAGAAAAACATCACGGGGTGGTGCGCATTGTATGGGTGTGTGTTACATTACATTCACTAGTAGCAGTGAGAAAAACATCACGGGGTGGTGCGCATTGTATGGGTGTGTGTTACATTACATTCACTAGTAGGAGTGAGAAAAACATCACGGGGTGGTGCGCATTGTATGGGTGTGTGTTACATTAGATTCACTAGTAGCAGTGAGAAAAACATCACGGGGTGGTGCGCATTGTATGGGTGTGTGTTACATTACATTCACTAGTAGCAGTGAGAAAAACATCACGGGGTGGTGCGCATTGTATGGGTGTGTGTTACATTACATTCACTAGTAGCAGTGAGAAAAACATCACGGGGTGGTGCGCATTGTATGGGTGTGTGTTACATTACATTCACTAGTAGCAGTGAGAAAAACATCACGGGGTGGTGCGCATTGTATGGGTGTGTGTTACATTAGATTCACTAGTAGCAGTGAGAAAAACATCACGGGGTGGTGCGCATTGTATGGGTGTGTGTTACATTAGATTCACTAGTAGCAGTGAGAAAATCATCACGGGGTGGTGCGCATTGTATGGGTGTGTGTTACATTAGATTCACTAGTAGCAGTGAGAAAAACATCACGGGGTGGTGCGCATTGTATGGGTGTGTGTTACATTACATTCACTAGTAGCAGTGAGAAAAACATCAAGGGGTGGTGCGCATTGTATGGGTGTGTGTTACATTAGATTCACTAGTAGGAGTGAGAAAAACATCACGGGGTGGTGCGCATTGTATGGGTGTGTGTTACACTAGATTCACTAGTAGCAGTGAGAAAAACATCACGGGGTGGTGCGCATTGTATGGGTGTGTGTTACACTAGATTCACTAGTAGCAGTGAGAAAAACATCACGGGGTGGTGCGCATTGTATGGGTGTGTGTTACACTAGATTCACTAGTAGCAGTGAGAAAAACATCACGGGGTGGTGCGCATTGTATGGGTGTGTGTTACATTACATTCACTAGTAGCAGTGAGAAAAACATCACGGGGTCATGCGCATTGTATGGGTGTGTGTTACATTACATTCTCTAGTAGGAGTGAGAAAAACATCACGGGGTGGTGCGCATTGTATGGGTGTGTGTTACATTAGATTCACTAGTAGGAGTGAGAAAAACATCACGGGGTGGTGCGCATTGTATGGGTGTGTGTTACATTAGATTCACTAGTAGCAGTGAGAAAATCATCACGGGGTGTGCGCATTGTATGGGTGTGTGTTACATTAGATTCACTAGTAGCAGTGAGAAAAACATCACGGGGTGGTGCGCATTGTATGGGTGTTTGTTACATTACATTCACTAGTAGCAGTGAGAAAAACATCACGGGGTGGTGCGCATTGTATGGGTGTGTGTTACACTAGATTCACTAGTAGCAGTGAGAAAAACATCACGGGGTGGTGCGCATTGTATGGGTGTGTGTTACACTAGATTCACTAGTAGCAGTGAGAAAAACATCACGGGGTGGTGCGCATTGTATGGGTGTGTGTTACATTACATTCACTAGTAGCAGTGAGAAAAACATCACGGGGTGGTGCGCATTGTATGGGTGTGTGTTACACTAGATTCACTAGTAGCAGTGAGAAAAACATCACGGGGTGGTGCGCATTGTATGGGTGTGTGTTACACTAGATTCACTAGTAGCAGTGAGAAAAACATCACGGGGTGGTGCGCATTGTATGGGTGTGTGTTACATTAGATTCACTAGTAGCAGTGAGAAAATCATCACGGGGTGGTGCGCATTGTATGGGTGTGTGTTACATTAGATTCACTAGTAGCAGTGAGAAAAACATCACGGGGTGGTGCGCATTGTATGGGTGTGTGTTACATTACATTCACTAGTAGCAGTGAGAAAAACATCACTGGGTGGTGCGCATTGTATGGGTGTGTGTTACATTACATTCACTAGTAGCAGTGAGAAAAACATCACGGGGTGGTGCGCATTGTATGGGTGTGTGTTACATTACATTCACTAGTAGCAGTGAGAAAAACATCACGGGGTGGTGCGCATTGTATGGGTGTGTGTTACATTACATTCACTAGTAGCAGTGTGAAAAACATCACGGGGTGGTGCGCATTGTATGGGGTGTGTGTTACATTACATTCACTAGTAGCAGTGAGAAAAACATCACGGGGTGGTGCGCATTGTATGGGTGTGTGTTACATTAGATTCACTAGTAGGAGTGAGAAAAAACATCACGGGGTGGTGCGCATTGTATGGGTGTGTGTTACATTAGATTCACTAGTAGCAGTGAGAAAAACATCACGGGGTGGTGCGCATTGTATGGGTGTGTGTTACATTACATACACTAGTAGCAGTGAGAAAAACATCACGGGGTGGTGCGCATTGTATGGGTGTGTGTTACACTAGATTCACTAGTAGCAGTGAGAAAAACATCACGGGGTGGTGCGCATTGTATGGGTGTGTGTTACATTACATACACTAGTAGCAGTGAGAAAAACATCACGGGGTGGTGCGCATTGTATGGGTGTGTGTTACACTAGATTCACTAGTAGCAGTGAGAAAAGCATCACGGGGTGGTGCGCATTGTATGGGTGTGTGTTACACTAGATTCACTAGTAGCAGTGAGAAAAACATCACGGGGTGGTGCGCATTGTATGGGTGTGTGTTACACTAGATTCACTAGTAGCAGTGAGAAAAACATCACGGGGTGGTGCGCATTGTATGGGTGTGTGTTACATTACATTCACTAGTAGCAGTGAGAAAAACATCACGGGGTGGTGCGCATTGTATGGGTGTGGGTTACATTAGATTCACTAGTAGCAGTGAGAAAAACATCACGGGGTGGGGCGCATTGTATGGGTGTGGGTTACATTAGATTCACTAGTAGCAGTGAGAAAAACATCACGGGGTGGTGCGCATTGTATGGGTGTGTGTTACATTAGATTCACTAGTAGCAGTGAGAAAAACATCACGGGGTGGTGCGCATTGTATGGGTGTGTGTTACATTAGATTCACCAGTAGCAGTGAGAAAAACATCACGGGGTGGTGCGCATTGTATGGGTGTGTGTTACATTACATTCACTAGTAGCAGTGAGAAAAACATCACGGGGTGGTGCGCATTGTATGGGTGTGTGTTACACTGGATTCACTAGTAGCAGTGAGAAAAACATCACGGGGTGATGCGCATTGTATGGGTGTGTGTTACATTACATTCACTAGTAGCAGTGAGAAAAACATCACGGGGTGGTGCGCATTGTATGGGTGTGTGTTACATTACATTCACTAGTAGCAGTGAGAAAAACATCACGGGGTGGTGCGCATTGTATGGGTGTCTGTTACACTAGATTCACTAGTAGCAGTGAGAAAAACATCACGGGGTGGTGCGCATTGTATGGGTGTGTGTTACACTAGATTCACTAGTAGCAGTGAGAAAAACATCACGGGGTGGTGGGCATTGTATGGGTGTGTATTACACTAGATTCACTAGTAGCAGTGAGAAAAACATCACGGGGTGGTGCGCATTGTATGGGTGTGTGTTACACTAGATTCACTAGTAGCAGTGAGAAAAACATCACGGGGTGGTGCGCCTTGTATGGGTGTGTGTTACACTAGATTTACTAGTAGCAGTGAGAAAAACATCACGGGGTGGTGGGCATTGTATGGGTGTGTGTTACACTAGATTCACTAGTAGCAGTGAGAAAAACATCACGGGGTGGTGCGCATTGTATGGGTGTGTGTTACACTAGATTCACTAGTAGCAGTGAGAAAAACATCACGGGGTGGTGCGCATTGTATGGGTGTGGGTTACATTAGATTCACTAGTAGCAGTGAGAAAAACATCACGGGGTGGTGCGCATTGTATGGGTGTGTGTTACATTAGATTCACTAGTAGCAGTGAGAAAAACATCACGGGGTGGTGCGCATTGTATGGGTGTGGGTTACATTAGATTCACTAGTAGCAGTGAGAAAAACATCACGGGGTGGTGCGCATTGTATGGGTGTGTGTTACATTAGATTCACTAGTAGCAGTGAGAAAAACATCACGGGGTGGTGCGCATTGTATGGGTGTGTGTTACATTAGATTCACTAGTAGCAGTGAGAAAAACATCACGGGGTGGTGCGCATTGTATGGGTGTGTGTTACATTACATTCACTAGTAGCAGTGAGAAAAACATCACGGGGTCGTGCGCATTGTATGGGTGTGTGTTACATTACATTCTCTAGTAGGAGTGAGAAAAACATCACGGGGTGGTGCGCATTGTATGGGTGTGTGTTACATTAGATTCACTAGTAGCAGTGAGAAAAACATCACGGGGTGGTGCGCATTGTATGGGTGTGTGTTACATTAGATTCACTAGTAGCAGTGAGAAAAACATCACGGGGTGGTGCGCATTGTATGGGTGTGTGTTACATTACATTCACTAGTAGCAGTGAGAAAAACATCACGGGGTGGTGCGCATTGTATGGGTGTGTGTTACACTAGATTCACTAGTAGCAGTGAGAAAAACATCACGGGGTGGTGCGCATTGTATGGGTGTGTGTTACACTAGATTCACTAGTAGCAGTGAGAAAAACATCACGGGGTGGTGCGCATTGTATGGGTGTGTGTTACATTAGATTCACTAGTAGCAGTGAGAAAAACATCACGGGGTGGTGCGCATTGTATGGGTGTGTGTTACATTAGATTCAATAGTAGGAGTGAGAAAATCATCACGGGGTGGTGCGCATTGTATGGGTGTGTGTTACATTACATTCACTAGTAGCAGTGAGAAAAACATCACGGGGTGGTGCGCATTGTATGGGTGTGTGTTACATTACATTCACTAGTAGCAGTGAGAAAAACATCACGGGGTGGTGCGCATTGTATGGGTGTGTGTTACATTACATTCACTAGTAGCAGTGTGAAAAACATCACGGGGTGGTGCGCATTGTATGGGTGTGTGTTACATTACATTCACTAGTAGCAGTGAGAAAAACATCACGGGGTGGTGCGCATTGTATGGGTGTGTGTTACATTAGATTCACTAGTAGGAGTGAGAAAAAACATCACGGGGTGGTGCGCATTGTATGGGTGTGTGTTACATTAGATTCACTAGTAGCAGTGAGAAAAACATCACGGGGTGGTGCGCATTGTATGGGTGTGTGTTACATTACATACACTAGTAGCAGTGAGAAAAACATCACGGGGTGGTGCGCATTGTATGGGTGTGTGTTACACTAGATTCACTAGTAGCAGTGAGAAAAACATCACGGGGTGGTGCGCATTGTATGGGTGTGTGTTACATTACATACACTAGTAGCAGTGAGAAAAACATCACGGGGTGGTGCGCATTGTATGGGTGTGTGTTACACTAGATTCACTAGTAGCAGTGAGAAAAGCATCACGGGGTGGTGCGCATTGTATGGGTGTGTGTTACACTAGATTCACTAGTAGCAGTGAGAAAAACATCACGGGGTGGTGCGCATTGTATGGGTGTGTGTTACACTAGATTCACTAGTAGCAGTGAGAAAAACATCACGGGGTGGTGCGCATTGTATGGGTGTGTGTTACACTAGATTCACTAGTAGCAGTGAGAAAAACATCACGGGGTGGTGCGCATTGTATGGGTGTGTGTTACACTAGATTCACTAGTAGCAGTGAGAAAAACATCACGGGGTGGTGCGCATTGTATGGGTGTGTGTTACATTAGATTCACTAGTAGCAGTGAGAAAAACATCACGGGGTGGTGCGCATTGTATGGGTGTGTGTTACATTAGATTCACTAGTAGCAGTGAGAAAAACATCACGGGGTGGTGCGCATTGTATGGGTGTGGTTACATTAGATTCACTAGTAGCAGTGAGAAAAACATCACGGGGTGGTGCGCATTGTATGGGTGTGGGTTACATTAGATTCACTAGTAGCAGTGAGAAAAACATCACGGGGTGGTGCGCATTGTATGGGTGTGTGTTACATTAGATTCACTAGTAGCAGTGAGAAAAACATCACGGGGTGGTGCGCATTGTATGGGTGTGTGTTACATTAGATTCACTAGTAGGAGTGAGAAAAACATCACGGGGTGGTGCGCATTGTATGGGTGTGTGTTACATTACATTCACTAGTAGCAGTGAGAAAAACATCACGGGGTGGTGCGCATTGTATGGGTGTGTGTTACACTGGATTCACTAGTAGCAGTGAGAAAAACATCACGGGGTGATGCGCATTGTATGGGTGTGTGTTACATTGCATTCACTAGTAGCAGTGAGAAAAACATCACGGGGTGGTGCGCATAGTATGGGTGTGTGTTACATTGCATTCACTAGTAGCAGTGAGAAAAACATCACGGGGTGGTGCGCATTGTATGGGTGTCTGTTACACTAGATTCACTAGTAGCAGTGAGAAAAACATCACGGGGTGGTGCGCATTGTATGGGTGTGTGTTACACTAGATTCACTAGTAGCAGTGAGAAAAACATCACGGGGTGGTGGGCATTGTATGGGTGTGTGTTACACTAGATTCACTAGTAGCAGTGAGAAAAACATCACGGGGTGGTGCGCATTGTATGGGTGTGTGTTACACTAGATTCACTAGTAGCAGTGAGAAAAACATCACGGGGTGGTGCGCATTGTATGGGTGTGTGTTACACTAGATTCACTAGTAGCAGTGAGAAAAACATCACGGGGTGGTGCGCATTGTATGGGTGTGTGTTACATTAGATTCACTAGTAGCAGTGAGAAAAACATCACGGGGTGGTGCGCATTGTATGGGTGTGGGTTACATTAGATTCACTAGTAGCAGTGAGAAAAACATCACGGGGTGGTGCGCATTGTATGGGTGTGTGTTACATTAGATTCACTAGTAGCAGTGAGAAAAACATCACGGGGTGGTGCGCATTGTATGGGTGTGGGTTACATTAGATTCACTAGTAGCAGTGAGAAAAACATCACGGGGTGGTGCGCATTGTATGGGTGTGTGTTACATTAGATTCACTAGTAGCAGTGAGAAAAACATCACGGGGTGGTGCGCATTGTATGGGTGTGTGTTACATTACATTCACTAGTAGCAGTGAGAAAAACATCACGGGGTGGTGCGCATTGTATGGGTGTGTGTTACATTACATTCACTAGTAGCAGTGAGAAAAACATCACGGGGTCGTGCGCATTGTATGGGTGTGTGTTACATTACATTCTCTAGTAGGAGTGAGAAAAACATCACGGGGTGGTGCGCATTGTATGGGTGTGTGTTACATTAGATTCACTAGTAGGTGTGAGAAAAACATCACGGGGTGGTGCGCATTGTATGGGTGTGTGTTACATTAGATTCACTAGTAGCAGTGAGAAAATCATCACGGGGTGGTGCGCATTGTATGGGTGTGTGTTACATTACATTCACTAGTAGCAGTGAGAAAAACATCACGGGGTGGTGCGCATTGTATGGGTGTGTGTTACATTACATTCACTAGTAGCAGTGAGAAAAACATCACGGGGTGGTGCGCATTGTATGGGTGTGTGTTACACTAGATTCACTAGTAGCAGTGAGAAAAACATCACGGGGTGGTGCGCATTGTATGGGTGTGTGGTACACTAGATTCACTAGTAGCAGTGAGAAAAACATCACGGGGTGGTGCGCATTGTATGGGTGTGTGTTACATTACATTCACTAGTAGCAGTGAGAAAAACATCACGGGGTGGTGCGCATTGTATGGGTGTGTGTTACACTAGATTCACTAGTAGCAGTGAGAAAAACATCACGGGGTGGTGCGCATTGTATGGGTGTGTGTTACACTAGATTCACTAGTAGCAGTGAGAAAAACATCACGGGGTGGTGGGCATTGTATGGGTGTGTGTTACATTAGATTCACTAGTAGCAGTGAGAAAAACATCACGGGGTGGTGCGCATTGTATGGGTGTGTGTTACATTAGATTCACTAGTAGGAGTGAGAAAATCATCACGGGGTGGTGCGCATTGTATGGGTGTGTGTTACATTACATTCACTAGTAGCAGTGAGAAAAACATCACGGGGTGGTGCGCATTGTATGGGTGTGTGTTACATTACATTCACTAGTAGCAGTGAGAAAAACATCACTGGGTGGTGCGCATTGTATGGGTGTGTGTTACATTACATTCACTAGTAGCAGTGAGAAAAACATCACGGGGTGGTGCGCATTGTATGGGTGTGTGTTACATTACATTCACTAGTAGCAGTGAGAAAAACATCACGGGGTGGTGCGCATTGTATGGGTGTGTGTTACATTACATTCACTAGTAGCAGTGTGAAAAACATCACGGGGTGGTGCGCATTGTATGGGTGTGTGTTACATTACATTCACTAGTAGCAGTGAGAAAAACATCACGGGGTGGTGCGCATTGTATGGGTGTGTGTTACATTAGATTCACTAGTAGGAGTGAGAAAAAACATCACGGGGTGGTGCGCATTGTATGGGTGTGTGTTACATTAGATTCACTAGTAGCAGTGAGAAAAACATCACGGGGTGGTGCGCATTGTATGGGTGTGTGTTACATTACATACACTAGTAGCAGTGAGAAAAACGTCACGGGGTGGTGCGCATTGTATGGGTGTGTGTTACACTAGATTCACTAGTAGCAGTGAGAAAAACGTCACGGGGTGGTGCGCATTGTATGGGTGTGTGTTACATTACATACACTAGTAGCAGTGAGAAAAACATCACGGGGTGGTGCGCATTGTATGGGTGTGTGTTACACTAGATTCACTAGTAGCAGTGAGAAAAACATCACGGGGTGGTGCGCATTGTATGGGTGTGTGTTACACTAGATTCACTAGTAGCAGTGAGAAAAACATCACGGGGTGGTGCGCATTGTATGGGTGTGTGTTACACTAGATTCACTAGTAGCAGTGAGAAAAACATCACGGGGTGGTGCGCATTGTATGGGTGTGTGTTACACTAGATTCACTAGTAGCAGTGAGAAAAACATCACGGGGTGGTGCGCATTGTATGGGTGTGTGTTACACTAGATTCACTAGTAGCAGTGAGAAAAACATCACGGGGTGGTGCGCATTGTATGGGTGTGTGTTACATTACATTCACTAGTAGCAGTGAGAAAAACATCACGGGGTGGTGATTGTATGGGTGTGTGTTACATTACATTCACTAGTAGCAGTGAGAAAAACATCACGGGGTGGAGCGCATTGTATAGGTGTGGGTTACATTAGATTCACTAGTAGCAGTGAGAAAAACATCACGGGCTGGTGCGCATTGTATGGGTGTGGGTTACATTAGATTCAGTAGTAGCAGTGAGAAAAACATCACGGGGTGGTGCGCATTGTATGGGTGTGTGTTACATTAGATTCACTAGTAGCAGTGAGAAAAACATCACGGGGTGGTGCGCATTGTATGGGTGTGTGTTACATTAGATTCACTAGTAGCAGTGAGAAAAACATCACGGGGTGGTGCGCATTGTATGGGTGTGTGTTACATTACATTCACTAGTAGCAGTGAGAAAAACATCACGGGGTGGTGCGCATTGTATGGGTGTGTGTTACACTGGATTCACTAGTAGCAGTGAGAAAAACATCACGGGGTGATGCGCATTGTATGGGTGTGTGTTACATTACATTCACTAGTAGCAGTGAGAAAAACATCACGGGGTGGTGCGCATTGTATGGGTGTGTGTTACATTACATTCACTAGTAGCAGTGAGAAAACATCACGGGGTGGTGCGCATTGTATGGGTGTGTGTTACACTAGATTCACTAGTAGCAGTGAGAAAAACATCACGGGGTGGTGCGCATTTTATGGGTGTGTGTTACACTAGATTCACTAGTAGCAGTGAGAAAAACATCACGGGGTGGTGGGCATTGTATGGGTGTGTATTACACTAGATTCACTAGTAGCAGTGAGAAAAACATCACGGGTGGTGCGCATTGTATGGGTGTGTGTTACACTAGATTCACTAGTAGCAGTGAGAAAAACATCACGGGGTGGTGCGCATTGTATGGGTGTGTGTTACACTAGATTCACTAGTAGCAGTGAGAAAAACATCACGGGGTGGTGCGCATTGTATGGGTGTGTGTTACACTAGATTCACTAGTAGCAGTGAGAAAAACATCACGGGGTGGTGGGCATTGTATGGGTGTGTGTTACACTAGATTCACTAGTAGCATTGAGAAAAACATCACGGGGTGGTGCGCAATGTATGGGTGTGTGTTACACTAGATTCACTAGTAGCAGTGAGAAAAACATCACGGGGTGGTGCGCATTGTATGGCTGTGTGTTACACTAGATTTACTAGTAGCAGTGAGAAAAACATCACGGGGTGGTGGGCATTGTATGGGTGTGTGTTACACTAGATTCACTAGTAGCAGTGAGAAAAACATCACGGGGTGGTGCGCATTGTATGGGTGTGTGTTACACTAGATTCACTAGTAGCAGTGAGAAAAACATCACGGGGTGGTGCGCATTGTATGGGTGTGGGTTACATTAGATTCACTAGTAGCAGTGAGAAAAACATCACGGGGTGGTGCGCATTGTATGGGTGTGTGTTACATTAGATTCACTAGTAGCAGTGAGAAAAACATCACGGGGTGGTGCGCATTGTATGGGTGTGGGTTACATTAGATTTACTAGTAGCAGTGAGAAAAACATCACGGGGTGGTGCGCATTGTATGGGTGTGTGTTACATTAGATTCACTAGTAGCAGTGAGAAAAACATCACGGGGTGGTGCGCATTGTATGGGTGTGTGTTACATTACATTCACTAGTAGCAGTGAGAAAAACATCACGGGGTGGTGCGCATTGTATGGGTGTGTGTTACATTAGATTCACTAGTAGCAGTGAGAAATCATCACGGGGTGGTGCGCATTGTATGGGTGTGTGTTACATTAGATTCACTAGTAGCAGTGAGAAAAACATCACGGGGTGGTGCGCATTGTATGGGTGTGTGTTACATTACATTCACTAGTAGCAGTGAGAAAAACATCACGGGGTGGTGCGCATTGTATGGGTGTGTGTTACACTAGATTCACTAGTAGCAGTGAGAAAAACATCACGGGGTGGTGCGCATTGTATGGGTGTGTGTTACACTAGATTCACTAGTAGCAGTGAGAAAAACATCACGGGGTGGTGCGCATTGTATGGGTGTGTGTTAACAACTAATCATATTCACTAGTAGCAGTGAGAAAAACATCACGGGGTGGTGCGCATTGTATGGGTGTGTGTTACACTAGATTCACTAGTAGCAGTGAGAAAAACATCACGGGGTGGTGCGCATTGTATGGGTGTGTGTTACACTAGATTCACTAGTAGCAGTGAGAAAAACATCACGGGGTGGTGGGCATTGTATGGGTGTGTGTTACATTAGATTCACTAGTAGCAGTGAGAAAAACATCACGGGGTGGTGCGCATTGTATGGGTGTGTGTTACATTAGATTCACTAGTAGGAGTGAGAAAATCATCACGGGGTGGTGCGCATTGTATGGGTGTGTGTTACATTACATTCACTAGTAGCAGTGAGAAAAACATCACGGGGTGGTGCGCATTGTATGGGTGTGTGTTACATTACATTCACTAGTAGCAGTGAGAAAAACATCACTGGGTGGTGCGCATTGTATGGGTGTGTGTTACATTACATTCACTAGTAGCAGTGAGAAAAACATCACAGGGTGGTGCGCATTGTATGGGTGTGTGTTACATTAGATTCACTAGTAGCAGTGAGAAAAACATCACGGGGTGGTGCGCATTGTATGGGTGTGTGTTACACTACATTCACTAGTACCAGTGAGAAAAACATCACGCGGTGGTGCGCATTGTATGGGTGTGTGTTACATTAGATTCACTAGTAGCAGTGAGAAAAACATCACGGGGTGGTGCGCACTGTATGGGTGTGTGTTACATTAGATTCACTAGTAGCAGTGAGAAAAATATCACGGGGTGGTGCGCATTGTATGGTTGTGTGTTACATTAGATTCACTAGTAGCAGTGAGAAAATCATCACGGGGTGGTGCGCATTGTATGGGTGTGTGTTACATTAGATTCACTAGTAGCAGTGAGAAAAACATCACGGGGTGGTGCGCATTGTATGGGTGTGTGTTACATTAGATTCACTAGTAGCAGTGAGAAAAACATCACGGGGTGGTGCGCATTGTATGGGTGTGTGTTACACTGGATTCACTAGTAGCAGTGAGAAAAACATCACGGGGTGGTGCGCATTGTATGGGTGTGTGTTACATTACATTCACTAGTAGCAGTGAGAAAAACATCACGGGGTGGTGCGCATTGTATGGGTGTGTGTTACATTACATTCACTAGTAGAAGTGAGAAAAACATCACGGGGTGGTGCGCATTGTATGGGTGTGTGTTACACTGGATTCACTAGTAGCAGTGAGAAAAACATCACGGGGTGGTGCGCATTGTATGGGTGTGTGTTACATTACATTCACTAGTAGCAGTGAGAAAAACATCACGGGGTGGTGCGCATTGTATGGGTGTGTGTTACATTACATTCACTAGTAGCAGTGAGAAAAACATCACGGGGTGGTGCGCATTGTATGGCTGTGTGTTACACTAGATTCACTAGTAGCAGTGAGAAAAACATCACGGGGTGGTGCGCATTGTATGGGTGTGTGTTACACTAGATTCACTAGTAGCAGTGAGAAAAACATCACGGGGTGGTGCGCATTGTATGGGTGTGTGTTACACTAGATTCACTAGTAGCAGTGAGAAAAACATCACGGGGTGGTGCGCATTGTATGGGTGTGTGTTACATTAGATTCACTAGTAGCAGTGAGAAAAACATCACGGGGTGGTGCGCATTGTATGGGTGTGTGTTACATTAGATTCACTAGTAGGAGTGAGAAAATCATCACGGGGTGGTGCGCATTGTATGGGTGTGTGTTACATTACATTCACTAGTAGCAGTGAGAAAAACATCACGGGGTGGTGCGCATTGTATGGGTGTGTGTTACATTACATTCACTAGTAGCAGTGAGAAAAACATCACTGGGTGGTGCGCATTGTATGGGTGTGTGTTACATTACATTCACTAGTAGCAGTGAGAAAAACATCACGGGGTGGTGCGCATTGTATGGGTGTGTGTTACATTAGATTCACTAGTAGCAGTGAGAAAAACATCACGGGGTGGTGCGCATTGTATGGGTGTGTGTTACACTACATTCACTAGTAGCAGTGAGAAAAACATCACGCGGTGGTGCGCATTGTATGGGTGTGTGTTACATTAGATTCACTAGTAGCAGTGAGAAAAACATCACGGGGTGGTGCGCACTGTATGGTTGTGTGTTACATTAGATTCACTAGTAGCAGTGAGAAAAATATCACGGGGTGGTGCGCATTGTATGGTTGTGTGTTACATTAGATTCACTAGTAGCAGTGAGAAAATCATCACGGGGTGGTGCGCATTGTATGGGTGTGTGTTACATTAGATTCACTAGTAGCAGTGAGAAAAACATCACGGGGTGGTGCGCATTGTATGGGTGTGTGTTACATTAGATTCACTAGTAGCAGTGAGAAAAACATCACGGGGTGGTGCGCATTGTATGGGTGTGTGTTACACTGGATTCACTAGTAGCAGTGAGAAAAACATCACGGGGTGGTGCGCATTGTATGGGTGTGTGTTACATTACATTCACTAGTAGCAGTGAGAAAAACATCACGGGGTGGTGCGCATTGTATGGGTGTGTGTTACATTACATTCACTAGTAGCAGTGAGAAAAACATCACGGGGTGGTGCGCATTGTATGGGTGTGTGTTACACTGGATTCACTAGTAGCAGTGAGAAAAACATCACGGGGTGGTCCGCATTGTATGGGTGTGTGTTACATTACATTCACTAGTAGCAGTGAGAAAAACATCACGGGGTGGTGCGCATTGTATGGGTGTGTGTTACATTACATTCACTAGTAGCAGTGAGAAAAACATCACGGGGTGGTGCGCATTGTATGGGTGTGTGTTACACTAGATTCACTAGTAGCAGTGAGAAAAACATCACGGGGTGGTGCGCATTGTATGGGTGTGTGTTACACTAGATTCACTAGTAGCAGTGAGAAAAACATCACGGGGTGGTGCGCATTGTATGGGTGTGTGTTACACTAGATTCACTAGTAGCAGTGAGAAAAACATCACGGGGTGGTGGGCATTGTATGGGTGTGTGTTACACTAGATTCACTAGTAGCAGTGAGAAAAACATCACGGGGTGGTGCGCATTGATTGGGTGTGTGTTACACTAGATTCACTAGTAGCAGTGAGAAAAACATCACGGGGTGGTGCGCATTGTATGGGTGTGTGTTACACTAGATTCACTAGTAGCAGTGAGAAAACATCACGGGGTGGTGGGCATTGTATGGGTGTGTGTTACACTAGATTCACTAGTAGCAGTGAGAAAAACATCACGGGGTGGTGCGCATTGTATGGGTGTGTGTTACACTAGATTCACTAGTAGCAGTGAGAAAAACATCACGGGGTGGTGCGCATTGTATGGGTGTGGGTTACATTAGATTCACTAGTAGCAGTGAGAAAAACATCACGGGGTGGTGCGCATTGTATGGGTGTGTGTTACATTAGATTCACTAGTAGCAGTGAGAAAAACATCACGGGGTGGTGCGCATTGTATGGGTGTGGGTTACATTAGATTCACTAGTAGCAGTGAGAAAAACATCACGGGGTGGTGCGCATTGTATGGGTGTGTGTTACATTAGATTCACTAGTAGCAGTGAGAAAAACATCACGGGGTGGTGCGCATTGTATGGGTGTGTGTTTACATTAGATTCACTAGTAGCAGTGAGAAAAACATCACGGGGTGGTGCGCATTGTATGGGTGTGTGTTACATTACATTCACTAGTAGCAGTGAGAAAAACATCACGGGGTGGTGCGCATTGTATGGGTGTGTGTTACATTACATTCACTAGTAGCAGTGAGAAAAACATCACGGGGTGGTGCGCATTGTATGGGTGTGTGTTACACTGGATTCACTAGTAGCAGTGAGAAAAACATCACGGGGTGGTGCGCATTGTATGGGTGTGTGTTACATTACATTCACTAGTAGCAGTGAGAAAAACATCACGGGGTGGTGCGCATTGTATGGGTGTGTGTTACATTACATTCACTAGTAGCAGTGAGAAAAACATCACGGGGTGGTGCGCATTGTATGGGTGTGTGTTACACTAGATTCACTAGTAGCAGTGAGAAAAACATCACGGGGTGGTGCGCATTGTATGGGTGTGTGTTACATTAGATTCACTAGTAGCAGTGAGAAAAACATCACGGGGTGGTGCGCATTGTATGGGTGTGTGTTACATTAGATTCACTAGTAGCAGTGAGAAAAACATCACGGGGTGGTGCGCATTGTATGGGTGTGTGTTACACTAGATTCACTAGTAGCAGTGAGAAAAACATCACGGGGTGGTGCGCATTGTATGGGTGTGTGTTACACTAGATTCACTAGTAGCAGTGAGAAAAACATCACGGGGTGGTGCGCATTGTATGGGTGTGTGTTACACTAGATTCACTAGTAGCAGTGAGAAAAACATCACGGGGTGGTGCGCATTGTATGGGTGTGTGTTACACTAGATTCACTAGTGGCAGTGAGAAAAACATCACGGGGTGGTGCGCATTGTATGGGTGTGTGTTACACTAGATTCACTAGTAGCAGTGAGAAAAACATCACGGGGTGGTGCGCATTGTATGGGTGTGTGTTACACTAGATTCACTAGTAGCAGTGAGAAAAACATCACGGGGTGGTGCGCATTGTATGGGTGTGTGTTACACTAGATTCACTAGTAGCAGTGAGAAAAACATCACGGGGTGGTGGGCATTGTATGGGTGTGTGTTACACTAGATTCAATAGTAGCAGTGAGAAAAACATCACGGGGTGGTGCGCATTGTATGGGTGTGTGTTACACTAGATTCACTAGTAGCAGTGAGAAAAACATCACGGGTGGTGCGCATTGTATGGGTGTGTGTTACACTAGATTCACTAGTAGCAGTGAGAAAAACATCACGGGGTGGTGCGCATTGTATGGGTGTGTGTTACATTAGATTCACTAGTAGCAGTGAGAAAAACATCACGGGGTGGTGCGCATTGTATGGGTGTGTGTTACACTACATTCACTAGTAGCAGTGAGAAAAACATCACGCGGTGGTGCGCATTGTATGGGTGTGTGTTACATTAGATTCACTAGTAGCAGTGAGAAAAACATCACGGGGTGGTGCGCATTGTATGGGTGTGTGTTACATTAGATTCACTAGTAGCAGTGAGAAAAACATCACGGGGTGGTGCGCACTGTATGGGTGTGTGTTACATTAGATTCACTAGTAGCAGTGAGAAAAACATCACGGGGTGGTGCGCACTGTATGGGTGTGTGTTACATTAGATTCACTAGTAGCAGTGAGAAAAACATCACGGGGTGGTGCGCATTGTATGGGTGTGTGTTACACTAGATTCACTAGTAGCAGTGAGAAAAACATCACGGGGTGGTGCGCATTGTATGGGTGTGTGTTACACTAGATTCACTAGTAGCAGTGAGAAAAACATCACGGGGTGGTGCGCATTGTATGGGTGTGTGTTACACTAGATTCACTAGTAGCAGTGAGAAAAACATCACGGGGTGGTGCGCATTGTATGGGTGTGTGTTACACTAGATTCACTAGTAGCAGTGAGAAAAACATCACGGGGTGGTGCGCATTGTATGGGTGTGTGTTACACTAGATTCACTAGTAGCAGTGAGAAAAACATCACGGGGTGGTGCGCATTGTATGGGTGTGTGTTACATTAGATTCACTAGTAGCAGTGAGAAAAACATCACGGGGTGGTGCGCATTGTATGGGTGTGTGTTACATTAGATTCACTAGTAGCAGTGAGAAAAACATCACGGGGTGGTGCGCATTGTATGGGTGTGTGTTACACTAGATTCACTAGTAGCAGTGAGAAAAACATCACGGGGTGGTGCGCATTGTATGGGTGTGTGTTACACTAGA
Organism: Cavia porcellus; assembly: GCF_034190915.1. Taxonomy (NCBI): domain Eukaryota; kingdom Metazoa; phylum Chordata; class Mammalia; order Rodentia; family Caviidae; genus Cavia; species Cavia porcellus. Next base: position 77,242 of record NW_026947854.1, on the reverse strand, counting down.
TTCACTAGTAGCAGTGAGAAAAACATCACGGGGTGGTGCGCATTGTATGGGTGTGTGTTACACTAGATTCACTAGTAGCAGTGAGAAAAACATCACGGGGTGGTGCGCATTGTATGGGTGTGTGTTACACTAGATTCACTAGTAGCAGTGAGAAAAACATCACGGGGTGGTGCGCATTGTATGGGTGTGTGTTACACTAGATTCACTAGTAGCAGTGAGAAAAACATCACGGGGTGGTGCGCATTGTATGGGTGTGTGTTACACTAGATTCACTAGTAGCAGTGAGAAAAACATCACGGGGTGGTGCGCATTGTATGGGTGTGTGTTACACTAGATACACTAGTAGCAGTGAGAAAAACATCACGGGGTGGTGGGCATTGTATGGGTGTGTGTTACACTAGATTCAATAGTAGCAGTGAGAAAAACATCACGGGGTGGTGCGCATTGTATGGGTGTGTGTTACACTAGATTCACTAGTAGCAGTGAGAAAAACATCACGGGGTGGTGCGCATTGTATGGGTGTGTGTTACACTAGATTCACTAGTAGCAGTGAGAAAAACATCACGGGGTGGTGCGCATTGTATGGGTGTGTGTTACACTAGATTCACTAGTAGCAGTGAGAAAAACATCACGGGGTGGTGCGCATTGTATGGGTGTGTGTTACATTAGATTCACTAGTAGCAGTGAGAAAAACATCACGGGGTGGTGCGCATTGTATGGGTGTGTGTTACACTACATTCACTAGTAGCAGTGAGAAAAACATCACGCGGTGGTGCGCATTGTATGGGTGTGTGTTACATTAGATTCACTAGTAGCAGTGAGAAAAACATCACGGGGTGGTGCGCATTGTATGGGTGTGTGTTACATTAGATTCACTAGTAGCAGTGAGAAAAACATCACGGGGTGGTGCGCACTGTATGGGTGTGTGTTACATTAGATTCACTAGTAGCAGTGAGAAAAACATCACGGGGTGGTGCGCACTGTATGGGTGTGTGTTACATTAGATTCACTAGTAGCAGTGAGAAAAACATCACGGGGTGGTGCGCATTGTATGGGTGTGTGTTACATTAGATTCACTAGTAGCAGTGAGAAAATCATCATGGGGTGGTGCGCATTGTATGGGTGTGTGTTACATTAGATTCACTAGTAGCAGTGAGAAAACATCACGGGGTGGTGCGCATTGTATGGGTGTGTGTTACATTAGATTCACTAGTAGCAGTGAGAAAAACATCACGGGGTGGTGCGCATTGTATGGGTGTGTGTTACATTAGATTCACTAGTAGCAGTGAGAAAAACATCACGGGGTGGTGCGCATTGTATGGGTGTGTGTTACATTAGATTCACTAGTAGCAGTGAGAAAATCATCACGGGGTGGTGCGCATTGTATGGGTGTGTGTTACATTAGATTCACTAGTAGCAGTGAGAAAATCATCACGGGGTGGTGCGCATTGTATGGGTGTGTGTTACATTAGATTCACTAGTAGGAGTGAGAAACACATCACGGGGTGGTGCGCATTGTATGGGTGTGTGTTACATTAGATTCACTAGTAGGAGTGAGAAAAACATCACGGGGTGGTGCGCATTGTATGGGTGTGTGTTACATTACATTCACTAGTAGGAGTGAGAAAAACATCACGGGGTGGTGCGCATTGTATGGGTGTGTGTTACATTACATTCACTAGTAGGAGTGAGAAAAACATCACGGGGTGGTGCGCATTGTATGGGTGTGTGTTACATTAGATTCACTAGTAGGAGTGAGAAAAACATCACGGGGTGGTGCGCATTGTATGGGTGTGTGTTACATTAGATTCATTAGTAGGAGTGAGAAAATGATCACGGGGTGGTGCGCATTGTATGGGTGTGTGTTACATTAGATTCACTAGTAGGAGTGAGAAAAACATCACGGGGTGGTGCGCATTGTATGGGTGTGTGTTACATTAGATTCACTAGTAGGAGTGAGAAAAACATCACGGGGTGGTGCGCATTGTATGGGTGTGTGTTACACTAGATTCACTAGTAGCAGTGAGAAAAACATCACGGGGTGGTGCGCATTGTATGGGTGTGTGTTACACTAGATTCCCTAGTAGCAGTGAGAAAAACATCACGGGGTGGTGCGCATTGTATGGGTGTGTGTTACACTAGATTCACTAGTAGCAGTGAGAAAAACATCACGGGGTGGTGGGCATTGTATGGGTGTGTGTTATACTAGATTCAATAGTAGCAGTGAGAAAAACATCACGGGGTGGTGCGCATTGTATGGGTGTGTGTTACACTAGATTCACTAGTAGCAGTGACAAAAACATCACGGGGTGGTGCGCATTGTATGGGTGTGTGTTACACTAGATTCACTAGTAGCAGTGACAAAAACATCACGGGGTGGTGCGCATTGTATGGGTGTGTGTTACACTAGATTCACTAGTAGCAGTGAGAAAAACATCACGGGGTGGTGCGCATTGTATGGGTGTGTGTTACATTAGATTCACTAGTAGCAGTGAGAAAAACATCACGGGGTGGTGCGCATTGTATGGGTGTGTGTTACACTACATTCACTAGTAGCAGTGAGAAAAACATCACGCGGTGGTGCGCATTGTATGGGTGTGTGTTACACTAGATTCACTAGTAGCAGTGAGAAAAACATCACGGGGTGGTGCGCATTGTATGGGTGTGTGTTACATTAGATTCACTAGTAGCAGTGAGAAAAACATCACGGGGTGGTGCGCACTGTATGGGTGTGTGTTACATTAGATTCACTAGTAGCAGTGAGAAAAACATCACGGGGTGGTGCGCACTGTATGGGTGTGTGTTACATTAGATTCACTAGTAGCAGTGAGAAAAACATCACGTGGTGGTGCGCATTGTATGGGTGTGTGTTACATTAGATTCACTAGTAGCAGTGAGAAAATCATCACGGGGTGGTGCGCATTGTATGGGTGTGTGTTACATTAGATTCACTAGTAGCAGTGAGAAAAACATCACGGGGTGGTGCGCATTGTATGGGTGTGTGTTACATTAGATTCACTAGTAGCAGTGAGAAAAACATCACGGGGTGGTGCGCATTGTATGGGTGTGTGTTACATTAGATTCACTAGTAGCAGTGAGAAAAACATCACGGGGTGGTGCGCATTGTATGGGTGTGTGTTACATTAGATTCACTAGTAGCAGTGAGAAAAACATCACGGCGTGGTGCGCATTGTATGGGTGTGTGTTACATTAGATTCACTAGTAGCAGTGAGAAAATCATCACGGGGTGGTGCGCATTGTATGGGTGTGTGTTACATTAGATTCACTAGTAGGAGTCAGAAAAACATCACGGGGTGGTGCGCATTGTATGGGTGTGTGTTACATTAGATTCACTAGTAGGAGTCAGAAAAACATCACGGGGTGGTGCGCATTGTATGGGTGTGTGTTACATTAGATTCACTAGTAGGAGTGAGAAAAACATCACGGGGTGGTGCGCATTGTATGGGTGTGTGTTACATTACATTCACTAGTAGGAGTGAGAAAAACATCACGGGGTGGTGCGCATTGTATGGGTGTGTGTTACATTAGATTCACTAGTAGGAGTGAGAAAAACATCACGGGGTGGTGCGCATTGTATGGGTGTGTGTTACATTAGATTCACTAGTAGGAGTGAGAAAATCATCACGGGGTGGTGGGCATTGTATGGGTGTGTGTTACATTAGATTCACTAGTAGCAGTGAGAAAAACATCACGGGGTGGTGCGCATTGTATGGGTGTGTGTTACATTAGATTCACTAGTAGGAGTGAGAAAATCATCACGGGGTGGTGCGCATTGTATGGGTTTGTGTTACATTAGATTCACTAGTAGCAGTGAGAAAAACATCACGGGGTGGTGCGCATTGTATGGGTGTGTGTTACATTAGATTCACTAGTAGCAGTGAGAAAAACATCACGGGGTGGTGCGCATTGTATGGGTGTGTGTTACGTTACATTCACTAGTAGCAGTGAGAAAAACATCACGGGGTGGTGCGCATTGTATGGGTGTGTGTTACGTTACATTCACTAGTAGCAGTGAGAAAAACATCACGGGGTGGTGCGCATTGTATGGGTGTGTGTTACGTTACATTCACTAGTAGCAGTGAGAAAAACATCACGGGGTGGTGCGCATTGTATGGGTGTGTGTTACGTTAGATTCACTAGTAGCAGTGAGAAAAACATCACGGGGTGGTGCGCATTGTATGGGTGTGTGTTACATTAGATTCACTAGTAGCAGTGAGAAAAACATCACGGGGTGGTGCGCATTGTATGGGTGTGTGTTACATTAGATTCACTAGTAGCAGTGAGAAAAACATCACGGGGTGGTGCGCATTGTATGGGTGTGTGTTACACTAGATTCACTAGTAGCAGTGAGAAAAACATCACGGGGTGGTGCGCATTGTATGGGTGTGTGTTACACTAGATTCACTAGTAGCAGTGAGAAAAACATCACGGGGTGGTGCGCATTGTATGGGTGTGTGTTACACTAGATTCACTAGTAGCAGTGAGAAAAACATCACGGGGTGGTGCGCATTGTATGGGTGTGTGTTACACTAGATTCACTAGTAGCAGTGAGAAAAACATCACGGGGTGGTGCGCATTGTATGGGTGTGTGTTACACTAGATTCACTAGTAGCAGTGAGAAAAACATCACGGGGTGGTGCGCATTGTATGGGTGTGTGTTACACTAGATTCACTAGTAGCAGTGAGAAAAACATCACGGGGTGGTGCGCATTGTATGGGTGTGTGTTACACTAGATTCACTAGTAGCAGTGAGAAAAACATCACGGGGTGGTGCGCATTGTATGGGTGTGTGTTACACTAGATTCACTAGTAGCAGTGAGAAAAACATCACGGGGTGGTGCGCATTGTATGGGTGTGTGTTACACTAGATTCACTAGTAGCAGTGAGAAAAACATCACGGGGTGGTGCGCATTGTATGGGTGTGTGTTACATTACATTCACTAGTAGCAGTGAGAAAAACATCACGGGGTGGTGCGCATTGTATGGGTGTGTGTTACATTAGATTCACTAGTCGCAGTGAGAAAAACATCACGGGGTGGTGCGCATTGTATGGGTGTGTGTTACATTAGATTCACTAGTAGCAGTGAGAAAAACATCACGGGGTGGTGCGCATTGTATGGGTGTGTGTTACATTAGATTCACTAGTAGCAGTGAGAAAAACATCACGGGGTGGTGCGCATTGTATGGGTGTGTGTTACATTAGATTCACTAGTAGCAGTGAGAAAAACATCACGGGGTGGTGCGCATTGTATGGGTGTGTGTTACATTAGATTCACTAGTAGGAGTGAGAAAAACATCACGGGGTGGTGCGCATTGTATGGGTGTGTGTTACATTAGATTCACTAGTAGGAGTGAGAAAAACATCACGGGGTGGTGCGCATTGTATGGGTGTGTGTTACATTACATTCACTAGTAGGAGTGAGAAAAACATCACGGGGTGGTGCGCATTGTATGGGTGTGTGTTACATTAGATTCACTAGTAGGAGTGAGAAAAACATCACGGGGTGGTGCGCATTGTATGGGTGTGTGTTACATTAGATTCACTAGTAGGAGTGAGAAAATCATCACGGGGTGGTGCGCATTGTATGGGTGTGTGTTACATTAGATTCACTAGTAGGAGTGAGAAAAACATCACGGGGTGGTGCGCATTGTATGGGTGTGTGTTACATTAGATTCACTAGTAGGAGTGAGAAAATCATCACGGGGTGGTGCGCATTGTATGGGTGTGTGTTACATTAGATTCACTAGTAGGAGTGAGAAAAACATCACGGGGTGGTGCGCATTGTATGGGTGTGTGTTACATTAGATTCACTAGTAGGAGTGAGAAAATCATCACGGGGTGGTGCGCATTGTATGGGTGTGTGTTACATTAGATTCACTAGTAGGAGTGAGAAAAACATCACGGGGTGGTGCGCATTGTATGGGTGTGTGTTACATTAGATTCACTAGTAGGAGTGAGAAAATCATCACGGGGTGGTGCGCATTGTATGGGTGTGTGTTACATTAGATTCACTAGTAGCAGTGACAAAATCATCACGGGGTGGTGCGCATTGTATGGGTGTGTGTTACATTAGATTCACTAGTAGCAGTGAGAAAAACATCACGGGGTGGTGCGCATTGTATGGGTGTGTGTTACGTTACATTCACTAGTAGCAGTGAGAAAAACATCACGGGGTGGTGCGCATTGTATGGGTGTGTGTTACGTTACATTCACTAGTAGCAGTGAGAAAAACATCACGGGGTGGTGCGCATTGTATGGGTGTGTGTTACGTTACATTCACTAGTAGCAGTGAGAAAAACATCACGGGGTGGTGCGCATTGTATGGGTGTGTGTTACATGAGATTCACTAGTAGCAGTGAGAAAAATATCACGGGGTGGTGCGCATTGTATGGGTGTGTGTTACATTAGATTCACTAGTAGCAGTGAGAAAAACATCACGGGGTGGTGCGCATTGTATGGGTGTGTGTTACGTTACATTCACTAGTAGCAGTGAGAAAAACATCACGGGGTGGTGCGCATTGTATGGGTGTGTGTTACATTAGATTCACTAGTAGCAGTGAGAAAAACATCACGGGGTGGTGCGCATTGTATGGGTGTGTGTTACATTAGATTCACTAGTAGCAGTGAGAAAAACATCACGGGGTGGTGCGCATTGTATGGGTGTGTGTTACATTAGATTCACTAGTAGCAGTGAGAAAAACATCACGGGGTGGTGCGCATTGTATGGGTGTGTGTTACATTAGATTCACTAGTAGCAGTGAGAAAAACATCACGGGGTGGTGCGCATCGTATGGGTGTGTGTTACATTAGATTCACTAGTAGCAGTGAGAAAAACATCACGGGGTGGTGCGCATCGTATGGGTGTGTGTTACATTAGATTCACTAGTAGCAGTGAGAAAAACATCACGGGGTGGTGCGCATCGTATGGGTGTGTGTTACATTAGATTCACTAGTAGCAGTGAGAAAATCATCACGGGGTGGTGCGCATTGTATGGGTGTGTGTTACATTAGATTCACTAGTAGGAGTGAGAAAATCATCACGGGGTGGTGCGCATTGTATGGGTGTGTGTTACATTAGATTCACTAGTAGCAGTGAGAAAAACATCACGGGGTGGTGCGCATTGTATGGGTGTGTGTTACGTTACATTCACTAGTAGCAGTGAGAAAAACATCACGGGGTGGTGCGCATTGTATGGGTGTGGGTTACATTAGATTCACTAGTAGCAGTGAGAAAACCATCACGGGGTGGTGCGCATTGTATGGGTGTGTGTTACATTAGATTCACTAGTAGCAGTGAGAAAAACATCACGGGGTGGTGCGCATTGTATGGGTGTGTGTTACATTAGATACACTAGTAGCAGTGAGAAAAACATCACGGGGTGGTGCGCATTGTATGGGTGTGTGTTACACTGGATTCACTAGTAGCATTGAGAAAAACATCACGGGGTGGTGCGCATTGTATGGGTGTGTGTTACATTACATTCACTAGTAGCAGTGAGAAAAACGTCACGGGGTGGTGCGCATTGTATGGGTGTGTGTTACACTGGATTCACTAGTAGCAGTGAGAAAAACGTCACGGGGTGGTGCGCATTGTATGGGTGTGTGTTACATTACATTCACTAGTAGCAGTGAGAAAAACGTCACGGGGTGGTGCGCATTGTATGGGTGTGTGTTACATTAGATTCACTAGTAGCAGTGAGAAAAACGTCACGGGGTGGTGCGCATTGTATGGGTGTGTGTTACATTAGATTCACTAGTAGCAGTGAGAAAAACATCACGGGGTGGTGCGCATTGTATGGGTGTGTGTTACACTAGATTCACTAGTAGCAGTGAGAAAAACATCACGGGATGGTGCGCATTGTATGGGTGTGTGTTACACTAGATTCACTAGTAGCAGTGAGAAAAACATCACGGGGTGGTGCGCATTGTATGGGTGTGTGTTACACTAGATTCACTAGTAGCAGTGAGAAAAACATCACGGGGTGGTGCGCATTGTATGGGTGTGTGTTACACTAGATTCACTAGTAGCAGTGAGAAAAACATCACGGGGTGGTGCGCATTGTATGGGTGTGTGTTACATTAGATTCACTAGTAGCAGTGAGAAAAACATCACGGGGTGGTGCGCATTGTATGGGTGTGTGTTACATTAGATTCACTAGTAGCAGTGAGAAAAACATCACGGGGTGGTGCGCATTGTATGGGTGTGTGTTACACTAGATTCACTAGTAGCAGTGAGAAAAACATCACGGGGTGGTGCGCATTGTATGGGTGTGTGTTACACTAGATTCACTAGTAGCAGTGAGAAAAACATCACGGGGTGGTGCGCATTGTATGGGTGTGTGTTACATTAGATTCACTAGTAGCAGTGAGAAAAACATCACGGGGTGGTGCGCATTGTATGGGTGTGTGTTACACTAGATTCACTAGTAGCAGTGAGAAAAACATCACGGGGTGGTGCGCATTGTATGGGTGTGTGTTACACTAGATTCACTAGTAGCAGTGAGAAAAACATCACGGGGTGGTGCGCATTGTATGGGTGTGTGTTACACTAGATTCACTAGTAGCAGTGAGAAAAACATCACGGGGTGGTGCGCATTGTATGGGTGTGTGTTACATTAGATTCACTAGTAGCAGTGAGAAAAACATCACGGGGTGGTGCGCATTGTATGGGTGTGTGTTACATTAGATTCACTAGTAGCAGTGAGAAAAACATCACGGGGTGGTGCGCATTGTATGGGTGTGTGTTACACTAGATTCACTAGTAGCAGTGAGAAAAACATCACGGGGTGGTGCGCATTGTATGGGTGTGTGTTACACTAGATTCACTAGTAGCAGTGAGAAAAACATCACGGGGTGGTGCGCATTGTATGGGTGTGTGTTACATTAGATTCACTAGTAGCAGTGAGAAAAACATCACGGGGTGGTGCGCATTGTATGGGTGTGTGTTACACTAGATTCACTAGTAGCAGTGAGAAAAACATCACGGGGTGGTGCGCATTGTATGGGTGTATGTTACACTACATTCACTAGTAGCAGTGAGAAAAACATCACGGGGTGGTGCGCATTGTATGGGTGTGTGTTACACTAGATTCACTAGTAGCAGTGAGAAAAACATCACGGGGTGGTGCGCATTGTACGGGTGTGTGTTACATTACATTCACTAGTAGGAGTGAGAAAAACATCACGGGGTGGTGCGCATTGTATGGTTGTGTGTTACATTAGATTCACTAGTAGGAGTGAGAAAAACATCACGGGGTGGTGCGCATTGTATGGGTGTGTGTTACATTAGATTCACTAGTCGCAGTGAGAAAAACATCACGGTGTGGTGTGCATTGTATGGGTGTGTGTTACATTAGATTCACTAGTCGCAGTGAGAAAAACATCACGGGGTGGTGCGCATTGTATGGGTGTGTGTTACATTAGATTCACTAGTAGCAGTGAGAAAAACATCACGGGGTGGTGCGCATTGTATGGGTGTGTGTTACATTAGATTCACTAGTAGGAGTGAGAAAAACATCACGGGGTGGTGCGCATTGTATGGGTGTGTGTTACATTAGATTCACTAGTAGGAGAGAGAAAAACATCACGGGGTGGTGCGCATTGTATGGGTGTGTGTTACATTACATTCACTAGTAGGAGTGAGAAAAACATCACGGGGTGGTGCGCATTGTACGGGTGTGTGTTACATTACATTCACTAGTAGGAGTGAGAAAAACATCACGGGGTGGTGCGCATTGTATGGTTGTGTGTTACATTAGATTCACTAGTAGGAGTGAGAAAAACATCACGGGGTGGTGCGCATTGTATGGGTGTGTTACATTAGATTCACTAGTAGGAGTGAGAAAATCATCACTGGTTGGTGCGCATTGTATGGGTGTGTGTTACATTAGATTCACTAGTAGGAGTGAGAAAAACATCACGGGGTGGTGCGCATTGTATGGGTGTGTGTTACATTAGATTCACTAGTAGGAGTGAGAAAAACATCACGGGGTGGTGCGCATTGTATGGGTGTGTGTTACATTAGATTCACTAGTAGGAGTGAGAAAATCATCACGGGGTGGTGCGCATTGTATGGGTGTGTGTTACATTAGATTCACTAGTAGGAGTGAGAAAAACATCACGGGGTGGTGCGCATTGTATGGGTGTGTGTTACATTAGATTCACTAGTAGGAGTGAAAAAATCATCACGGGGTGGTGCGCATTGTATGGGTGTGTGTTACATTAGATTCACTAGTAGGAGTGAGAAAATCATCACGGGGTGGTGCGCATTGTATGGGTGTGTGTTACATTAGATTCACTAGTAGCAGTGAGAAAATCATCACGGGGTGGTGCGCATTGTATGGGTGTGTGTTACATTAGATTCACTAGTAGGAGTGAGAAAATCATCACGGGGTGGTGCGTATTGTATGGGTGTGTGTTACATTAGATTCACTAGTAGCAGTGAGAAAAACATCACGGGGTGGTGCGCATTGTATGGGTGTGTGTTACGTTACATTCACTAGTAGCAGTGAGAAAAACATCACGGGGTGGTGCGCATTGTATGGGTGTGTGTTACGTTACATTCACTAGTAGCAGTGAGAAAAACATCACGGGGTGGTGCGCATTGTATGGGTGTGTGTTACGTTACATTCACTAGTAGCAGTGAGAAAAACATCACGGGGTGGTGCGCATTGTATGGGTGTGTGTTACGTTACATTCACTAGTAGCAGTGAGAAAAACATCACGGGGTGGTGCGCATTGTATGGGTGTGTGTTACATTAGATTCACTAGTAGCAGTGAGAAAAACATCACGGGGTGGTGCGCATTGTATGGGTGTGTGTTACATTAGATTCACTAGTAGCAGTGAGAAAAACATCACGGGGTGGTGCGCATTGTATGGGTGTGTGTTACGTTACATTCACTAGTAGCAGTGAGAAAAACATCACGGGGTGGTGCGCATTGTATGGGTGTGTGTTACGTTACATTCACTAGTAGCAGTGAGAAAAACATCACGTGGTGGTGCGCATTGTATGGGTGTGTGTTACATTAGATTCACTAGTAGCAGTGAGAAAAACATCACGGGGTGGTGCGCATTGTATGGGTGTGTGTTACATTAGATTCACTAGTAGCAGTGAGAAAAACATCACGGGGTGGTGCGCATTGTATGGGTGTGTGTTACATTAGATTCACTAGTAGCAGTGAGAAAAACATCACGGGGTGGTGCGCATTGTATGGGTGTGTGTTACATTAGATTCACTAGTAGCAGTGAGAAAAACATCACGGGGTGGTGCGCATTGTATGGGTGTGTGTTACATTAGATTCACTAGTAGCAGTGAGAAAAACATCACGGGGTGGTGCGCATTGTATGGGTGTGTGTTACATTAGATTCACTAGTAGCAGTGAGAAAAACATCACGGGGTGGTGCGCATTGTATGGGTGTGTGTTACACTAGATTCACTAGTAGGAGTGAGAAAATCATCACGGGGTGGTGCGTATTGTATGGGTGTGTGTTACATTAGATTCACTAGTAGCAGTGAGAAAATCATCACGGGGTGGTGCGCATTGTATGGGTGTGTGTTACGTTAGATTCACTAGTAGCAGTGAGAAAAACATCACGGGGTGGTGCGCATTGTATGGGTGTGTGTTACGTTACATTCACTAGTAGCAGTGAGAAAAACATCACGGGGTGGTGCGCATTGTATGGGTGTGTGTTACGTTACATTCACTAGTAGCAGTGAGAAAAACATCACGGGGTGGTGCGCATTGTATGGGTGTGTGTTACATTAGATTCACTAGTAGCAGTGAGAAAAACATCACGGTGTGGTGCGCATTGTATGGGTGTGTGTTACATTAGATTCACTAGTAGCAGTGAGAAAAACATCACGGGGTGGTGCGCATTGTATGGGTGTGGGTTACATTAGATTCACTAGTAGCAGTGAGAAAAACATCACGGGGTGGTGCGCATTGTATGGGTGTGTGTTACATTAGATTCACTAGTAGCAGTGAGAAAAACATCACGGGGTGGTGCGCATTGTATGGGTGTGTGTTACATTACATTCACTAGTAGCAGTGAGAAAAACATCACGGGGTGGTGCGCATTGTATGGGTGTGTGTTACACTACATTCACTAGTAGCAGTGAGAAAAACATCACGGGGTGGTGCGCATTGTATGGGTGTGTGTTACACTGGATTCACTAGTAGCAGTGAGAAAAACATCACGGGGTGGTGCGCATTGTATGGGTGTGTGTTACACTGGATTCACTAGTAGCAGTGAGAAAAACGTCACGGGGTGGTGCGCATTGTATGGGTGTGTGTTACATTACATTCACTAGTAGCAGTGAGAAAAACGTCACGGGGTGGTGCGCATTGTATGGGTGTGTGTTACATTAGATTCACTAGTAGCAGTGAGAAAAACGTCACGGGGTGGTGCGCATTGTATGGGTGTGTGTTACATTAGATTCACTAGTAGCAGTGAGAAAAACATCACGGGGTGGTGCGCATTGTATGGGTGTGTGTTACACTAGATTCACTAGTAGCAGTGAGAAAAACATCATGGGGTGGTGCGCATTGTATGGGTGTGTGTTACACTAGATTCACTAGTAGCAGTGAGAAAAACATCACGGGGTGGTGCGCATTGTATGGGTGTGTGTTACACTAGATTCACTAGTAGCAGTGAGAAAAACATCACGGGGTGGTGCGCATTGTATGGGTGTGTGTTACACTAGATTCACTAGTAGAAGTGAGAAAAACATCACGGGGTGGTGCGCATTGTATGGGTGTGTGTTACATTAGATTCACTAGTAGCAGTGAGAAAAACATCACGGGGTGGTGCGCATTGTATGGGTGTGTGTTACACTAGATTCACTAGTAGCAGTGAGAAAAACATCAAGGGGTGGTGCGCATTGTATGGGTGTGTGTTACACTAGATTCACTAGTAGCAGTGAGAAAAACATCAAGGGGTGGTGCGCATTGTATGGGTGTGTGTTACACTAGATTCACTAATAGCAGTGAGAAAAACATCACGGGGTGGTGCGCATTGTATGGGTGTGTGTTACACTAGATTCACTAGTAGCAGTGAGAAAAACATCACGGGGTGGTGCGCATTGTATGGGTGTGTGTTACAATAGATTCACTAGTAGCAGTGAGAAAAACATCACGGGGTGGTGCGCATTGTATGGGTGTGTGTTACACTAGATTCACTAGTAGCAGTGAGAAAAACATCACGGGGTGGTGCGCATTGTATGGGTGTGTGTTACACTAGATTCACTAGTAGCAGTGAGAAAAACATCACGGGGTGGTGCGCATTGTATGGGTGTGTGTTACACTACATTCACTAGTAGCAGTGAGAAAAACATCACGGGGTGGTGCGCATTGTATGGGTGTGTGTTACACTACATTCACTAGTAGCAGTGAGAAAAACATCACGGGGTGGTGCGCATTGTATGGGTGTGTGTTACACTAGATTCACTAGTAGCAGTGAGAAAAACATCACGGGGTGGTGCGCATTGTATGGGTGTGTGTTACATTAGATTCACTAGTAGCAGTGAGAAAAACGTCACGGGGTGGTGCGCATTGTATGGGTGTGTGTTACATTAGATTCACTAGTAGCAGTGAGAAAATCGTCACGGGGTGGTGCGCATTGTATGGGTGTGTGTTACATTAGATTCACTAGTAGCAGTGAGAAAATCATCACGGGGTGGTGCGCATTGTATGGGCGTGTGTTACACTAGATTCACTAGTAGCAGTGAGAAAAACATCACGGGGTGGTGCGCATTGTATGGGTGTGTGTTACACTAGATTCACTAGTAGCAGTGAGAAAAACATCACGGGGTGGTGCGCATTGTATGGGTGTGTGTTACACTAGATTCACTAGTAGCAGTGAGAAAAACAGCACGGGGTGGTGAGCATTGTATGGGTGTGTGTTACACTAGATTCACTAGTAGCAGTGAGAAAAACATCACGGGGTGGTGCGCATTGTATGGGTGTGTGTTACACTAGATTCACTAGTAGCAGTGAGAAAAACATCACGGGGTGGTGCGCATTGTATGGGTGTGTGTTACACTAGATTCACTAGTAGCAGTGAGAAAAACATCACGGGGTGGTGCGCATTGTATGGGTGTGTGTTACACTAGATTCACTAGTAGCAGTGACAAAAACATCACGGGGTGGTGCGCATTGTATGGGTGTGTGTTACATTAGATTCACTAGTAGCAGTGAGAAAAACATCACGGGGTGGTGCGCAATGTATGGGTGTGTGTTACATTAGATTCACTAGTAGCAGTGAGAAAATCATCACGGGGTGGTGCGCATTGTATGGGTGTGTGTTACACTAGATTCACTAGTAGCAGTGAGAAAAACATCACGGGGTGGTGCGCATTGTATGGGTGTGTGTTACACTAGATTCACTAGTAGCAGTGAGAAAAACATCAAGGGGTGGTGCGCATTGTATGGGTGTGTGTTACACTAGATTCACTAGTAGCAGTGAGAAAAACATCAAGGGGTGGTGCGCATTGTATGGGTGTGTGTTACACTAGATTCACTAGTAGCAGTGAGAAAAACATCACGGGGTGGTGCGCATTGTATGGGTGTGTGTTACACTAGATTCACTAGTAGCAGTGAGAAAAACATCACGGGGTGGTGCGCATTGTATGGGTGTGTGTTACAATAGATTCACTAGTAGCAGTGAGAAAAACATCACGGGGTGGTGCGCATTGTATGGGTGTGTGTTACACTAGATTCACTAGTAGCAGTGAGAAAAACATCACGGGGTGGTGCGCATTGTATGGGTGTGTGTTACACTAGATTCACTAGTAGCAGTGAGAAAAACATCACGGGGTGGTGCGCATTGTATGGGTGTGTGTTACACTACATTCACTAGTAGCAGTGAGAAAAACATCACGGGGTGGTGCGCATTGTATGGGTGTGTGTTACACTACATTCACTAGTAGCAGTGAGAAAAACATCACGGGGTGGTGCGCATTGTATGGGTGTGTGTTACACTAGATTCACTAGTAGCAGTGAGAAAAACATCACGGGGTGGTGCGCATTGTATGGGTGTGTGTTACACTAGATTCACTAGTAGCAGTGAGAAAAACATCACGGGGTGGTGCGCATTGTATGGGTGTGTGTTACATTAGATTCACTAGTAGCAGTGAGAAAATCGTCACGGGGTGGTGCGCATTGTATGGGTGTGTGTTACATTAGATTCACTAGTAGCAGTGAGAAAATCATCACGGGGTGGTGCGCATTGTATGGGCGTGTGTTACACTAGATTCACTAGTAGCAGTGAGAAAAACATCACGGGGTGGTGCGCATTGTATGGGCGTGTGTTACACTAGATTCACTAGTAGCAGTGAGAAAAACATCACGGGGTGGTGCGCATTGTATGGGTGTGTGTTACACTAGATTCACTAGTAGCAGTGAGAAAAACATCACGGGGTGGTGAGCATTGTATGGGTGTGTGTTACACTAGATTCACTAGTAGCAGTGAGAAAAACATCACGGGGTGGTGCGCATTGTATGGGTGTGTGTTACACTAGATTCACTAGTAGCAGTGAGAAAAACATCACGGGGTGGTGCGCATTGTATGGGTGTGTGTTACACTAGATTCACTAGTAGCAGTGAGAAAAACATCACGGGGTGGTGCGCATTGTATGGGTGTGTGTTACACTAGATTCACTAGTAGCAGTGACAAAAACATCACGGGGTGGTGCGCATTGTATGGGTGTGTGTTACACTAGATTCACTAGTAGCAGTGAGAAAAACATCACGGGGTGGTGCGCAATGTATGGGTGTGTGTTACATTAGATTCACTAGTAGCAGTGAGAAAATCATCACGGGGTGGTGCGCATTGTATGGGTGTGTGTTACATTAGATTCACTAGTAGCAGTGAGAAAATCATCACGGGGTGGTGCGCATTGTATGGGTGTGTGTTACACTAGATTCACTAGTAGCAGTGAGAAAAACATCACGGGGTGGTGCGCATTGTATGGGTGTGTGTTACACTAGATTCACTAGTAGCAGTGAGAAAAACATCACGGGGTGGTGCGCATTGTATGGGTGTGTGTTACACTAGATTCACTAGTAGCAGTGAGAAAAACATCACGGGGTGGTGAGCATTGTATGGGTGTGTGTTACACTAGATTCACTAGTAGCAGTGAGAAAAACATCACGGGGTGGTGCGCATTGTATGGGTGTGTGTTACACTAGATTCACTAGTAGCAGTGAGAAAAACATCACGGGGTGGTGCGCATTGTATGGGTGTGTGTTACACTAGATTCACTAGTAGCAGTGAGAAAAACATCACGGGGTGGTGCGCATTGTATGGGTGTGTGTTACACTAGATTCACTAGTAGCAGTGAGAAAAACATCACGGGGTGGTGCGCATTGTATGGGTGTGTGTTACACTAGATTCACTAGTAGCAGTGAGAAAAACATCACGGGGTGGTGCGCATTGTATGGGTGTGTGTTACACTAGATTCACTAGTAGCAGTGAGAAAAACATCACGGGGTGGTGCGCATTGTATGGGTGTGTGTTACACTAGATTCACTAGTAGCAGTGAGAAAAACATCACGGGGTGGTGCGCATTGTATGGGTGTGTGTTACACTAGATTCACTAGTAGCAGTGAGAAAAACATCACGGGGTGGTGCGCATTGTATGGGTGTGTGTTACACTAGATTCACTAGTAGCAGTGAGAAAAACATCACGGGGTGGTGCGCATTGTATGGGTGTGTGTTACACTAGATTCACTAGTAGCAGTGAGAAAAACATCACGGGGTGGTGCGCATTGTATGGGTGTGTGTTACACTAGATTCACTAGTAGCAGTGAGAAAAACATCACGGGGTGGTGCGCATTGTATGGGTGTGTGTTACACTAGATTCACTAGTAGCAGTGAGAAAATCATCACGGGGTGGTGCGCATTATATGGGTGTGTGTTACATTAGATTCACTAGTAGCAGTGAGAAAATCATCACGGGGTGGTGCGCATTGTATGGGTGTGTGTTACATTAGATTCACTAGTAGCAGTGAGAAAATCATCACGGGGTGGTGCGCATTGTATGGGTGTGTGTTACATTAGATTCACTAGTAGCAGTGAGAAAAACATCACGGGGTGGTGCGCATTGTATGGGTGTGTGTTACATTAGATTCACTAGTAGGAGTGAGAAAAACATCACGGGGTGGTGCGCATTGTATGGGTGTGTGTTACATTAGATTCACTAGTAGGAGTGAGAAAAACATCACGGGGTGGTGCGCATTGTATGGGTGTGTGTTACATGAGATTCACTAGTAGGAGTGAGAAAAACATCACGGGGTGGTGCGCATTGTATGGGTGTGTGTTACATTGCATTCACTAGTAGGAGTGAGAAAAACGTCACGGGGTGGTGCGCATTGTATGGGTGTGTGTTACATGACATTCACTAGTAGGAGTGAGAAAAACATCACGGGGTGGTGCGCATTGTATGGGTGTGTGTTACATGACATTCACTAGTAGGAGTGAGAAAAACATCACGGGGTGGTGCGCATTGTATGGGTGTGTGTTACATGAGATTCACTAGTAGGAGTGAGAAAAACATCACGGGGTGGTGCGCATTGTATGGGTGTGTGTTACATGAGATTCACTAGTAGGAGTGAGAAAAACATCACGGGGTGGTGCGCATTGTATGGGTGTGTGTTACATTACATTCACTAGTAGGAGTGAGAAAAACATCACGGGGTGGTGCGCATTGTATGGGTGTGTGTTACATTACATTCACTAGTAGGAGTGTGAAAAACATCACGGGGTGGTGCGCATTTTATGGGTGTGTGTTACATTACATTCACTAGTAGGAGTGAGAAAAACATCACGGGGAGGTGCGCATTGTATGGGTGTGTGTTACATTAGATTCACTAGTAGGAGTGAGAAAAACATCACGGGGTGGTGCGCATTGTATGGGTGTGTGTTACATTAGATTCACTAGTAGGAGTGAGAAAATCATCACGGGGTGGTGCGCATTGTATGGGTGTGTGTTACATTAGATTCACTAGTAGGAGTGAGAAAAACATCACGGGGTGGTGCGCATTGTATGGGTGTGTGTTACATTAGATTCACTAGTAGCAGTGAGAAAACCATCACGGGGTGGTGCGCATTGTATGGGTGTGTGTTACATTAGATTCACTAGTAGCAGTGAGAAAACCATCACGGGGTGGTGCGCATTGTATGGGTGTGTGTTACATTAGATTCACTAGTAGCAGTGAGAAAAACATCACGGGGTGGTGCGCATTGTATGGGTGTGTGTTACATTAGATTCACTAGTAGGAGTGAGAAAAACATCACGGGGTGGTGCGCATTGTATGGGTGTGTGTTACACTAGATTCACTTGTAGCAGTGAGAAAAACATCACGGGGTGGTGCGCATTGTATGGGTGTGTGTTACACTAGATTCACTAGTAGCAGTGAGAAAAACATCACGGGGTGGTGCGCATTGTATGGGTGTGTGTTACGTTACATTCACTAGTAGCAGTGAGAAAAACATCACGGGGTGGTGCGCAATGTATGGGTGTGTGTTACATTAGATTCACTAGTAGCAGTGAGAAAAACATCACGGGGTGGTGCGCATTGTATGGGTGTGTGTTACATTAGATTCACTAGTAGCAGTGAGAAAAACATCACGGGGTGGTGCGCATTGTATGGGTGTGTGTTACATTAGATTCACTAGTAACAGTGAGAAAAACATCACGGGGTGGTGCGCATTGTATGGGTGTGTGTTACATTAGATTCACTAGTAGCAGTGAGAAAAACATCACGGGGTGGTGCGCATTGTATGGGTGTGTGTTACATTAGATTCACTAGTAGCAGTGAGAAAAACATCACGGGGTGGTGCGCATTGTATGGGTGTGTGTTACATTAGATTCACTAGTAGCAGTGAGAAAAACATCACGGGGTGGTGCGCATTGTATGGGTGTGTGTTACATTAGATTCACTAGTAGCAGTGAGAAAAACATCACGGGGTGGTGCGCATTGTATGGGTGTGTGTTACATTAGATTCACTAGTAGCAGTGAGAAAAACATCACGGGGTGGTGCGCATTGTATGGGTGTGTGTTACATTAGATTCACTAGTAGCAGTGAGAAAAACATCACGGGGTGGTGCGCATTGTATGGGTGTGTGTTTCATTAGATTCACTATTGGCAGTGAGAAAAACATCACGGGGTGGTGCGCATTGTATGGGTGTGTGTTTCATTAGATTCACTATTGGCAGTGAGAAAAACATCACGGGGTGGTGCGCATTGTATGGGTGTGTGTTACATTAGATTCACTAGTAGCAGTGAGAAAAACATCACGGGGTGGTGCGCATTGTATGGGTGTGTGTTACATTAGATTCACTAGTAGCAGTGAGAAAAACATCACGGGGTGGTGCGCATTGTATGGGTGTGTGTTACATTAGATTCACTAGTAGCAGTGAGAAAAACATCACGGGGTGGTGCGCATTGTATGGGGGTGTGTTACACTAGATTCACTAGTAGCAGTGAGAAAAACATCACGGGGTGGTGCGCATTGTATGGGTGTGTGTTACATTAGATTCACTAGTAGCAGTGAGAAAAACATCACGGGGTGGTGCGCATTGTATTGGTGTGTGTTACACTAGATTCACTAGTAGCAGTGAGAAAAACATCACGGGGTGGTGCGCATTGTATGGGTGTGTGTTACATTACATTCACTAGTAGGAGTGAGAAAAACATCACGGGGTGGTGCGCATTGTATGGGTGTGTGTTACATTACATTCACTAGTAGCAGTGCGAAAAACATCACGGGGTGGTGCGCATTGTATGGGTGTGTGTTACATTACATTCACTAGTAGGAGTGAGAAAAAGATCACGGGGTGCTGCGCATTGTATGGGTGTGTGTTACATTACATTCACTAGTAGGAGTGAGAAAAACATCACGGGGCGGTGCGCATTGTATGGGTGTGTGTGTTACATTAGATTCACTAGTAGCAGTGAGAAAATCATCACGGGGTGGTGCGCATTGTATGGGTGTGTGTTACATTAGATTCACTAGTAGCAGTGAGAAAAACATCACGGGGTGGTGCGCATTGTATGGGTGTGTGTTACATTACAGTCACTAGTAGCAGTGAGAAAAACATCACTGGGTGGTGCGCATTGTATGGGTGTGTGTTACACTAGATTCACTAGTAGCAGTGAGAAAAACATCACGGGGTGGTGCGCATTGTATGGGTGTGTGTTACACTAGATTCACTAGTAGCAGTGAGAAAAACATCACGGGGTGGTGCGCATTGTATGGGTGTGGGTTACATGACATTCACTAGTAGGAGTGAGAAAAACATCACGGGGTGGTGCGCATTGTATGGGTGTGTGTTACATGAGATTCACTAGTAGGAGTGAGAAAAACATCACGGGGTGGTGCGCATTGTATGGGTGTGTGTTACATGAGATTCACTAGTAGGAGTGAGAAAAACATCACGGGGTGGTGCGCATTGTATGGGTGTGTGTTACATTACATTCACTAGTAGGAGTGAGAAAAACATCACGGGGTGGTGCGCATTGTATGGGTGTGTGTTACATTACATTCACTAGTAGGAGTGAGAAAAACATCACGGGGTGGTGCGCATTGTATGGGTGTGTGTTACATTACATTCACTAGTAGGAGTGAGAAAAACATCACGGGGTGGTGCGCATTGTATGGGTGTGTGTTACATTACATTCACTAGTAGGAGTGAGAAAAACATCACGGGGTGGTGCGCATTGTATGGGTGTGTGTTACATTACATTCACTAGTAGGAGTGAGAAAAACATCACGGGGTGGTGCGCATTGTATGGGTGTGTGTTACATTAGATTCACTAGTAGCAGTGAGAAAAACATCACGGGGTGGTGCGCATTGTATGGGTGTGTGTTACATTAGATTCACTAGTAGCAGTGAGAAAAACATCACGGGGTGGTGCGCATTGTATGGGTGTGTGTTTCATTAGATTCACTATTGGCAGTGAGAAAAACATCACGGGGTGGTGCGCATTGTATGGGTGTGTGTTTCATTAGATTCACTATTGGCAGTGAGAAAAACATCACGGGGTGGTGCGCATTGTATGGGTGTGTGTTACATTAGATTCACTAGTAGCAGTGAGAAAAACATCACGGGGTGGTGCGCATTGTATGGGTGTGTGTTACATTAGATTCACTAGTAGCAGTGAGAAAAACATCACGGGGTGGTGCGCATTGTATGGGTGTGTGTTACATTAGATTCACTAGTAGCAGTGAGAAAAACATCACGGGGTGGTGCGCATTGTATGGGTGTGTGTTACACTAGATTCACTAGTAGCAGTGAGAAAAACATCACGGGGTGGTGCGCATTGTATGGGTGTGTGTTACATTAGATTCACTAGTAGCAGTGAGAAAAACATCACGGGGTGGTGCGCATTGTATTGGTGTGTGTTACACTAGATTCACTAGTAGCAGTGAGAAAAACATCACGGGGTGGTGCGCATTGTATGGGTGTGTGTTACATTACATTCACTAGTAGGAGTGAGAAAAACATCACGGGGTGGTGCGCATTGTATGGGTGTGTGTTACATTACATTCACTAGTAGCAGTGCGAAAAACATCACGGGGTGGTGCGCATTGTATGGGTGTGTGTTACATTACATTCACTAGTAGGAGTGAGAAAAAGATCACGGGGTGCTGCGCATTGTATGGGTGTGTGTTACATTACATTCACTAGTAGGAGTGAGAAAAACATCACGGGGCGGTGCGCATTGTATGGGTGTGTGTGTTACATTAGATTCACTAGTAGCAGTGAGAAAATCATCACGGGGTGGTGCGCATTGTATGGGTGTGTGTTACATTAGATTCACTAGTAGCAGTGAGAAAAACATCACGGGGTGGTGCGCATTGTATGGGTGTGTGTTACATTACATTCACTAGTAGGAGTGAGAAAAACATCACGGGGTGGTGCGCATTGTATGGTGTGTGTTACATGAGATTCACTAGTAGGAGTGAGAAAAACATCACGGGGTGGTGCGCATTGTATGGGTGTGTGTTACATGAAATTCACTAGTAGGAGTGAGAAAAACATCACGGGGTGGTGCGCATTGTATGGGTGTGTGTTACATGACATTCACTAGTAGGAGTGAGAAAAACATCACGGGGTGGTGCGCATTGTATGGGTGTGTGTTACATGACATTCACTAGTAGGAGTGAGAAAAACATCACGGGGTGGTGCGCATTGTATGGGTGTGTGTTACATGACATTCACTAGTAGGAGTGAGAAAAACATCACGGGGTGGTGCGCATTGTATGGGTGTGTGTTACATTACATTCACTAGTAGGAGTGAGAAAAACATCACGGGGTGGTGCGCATTGTATGGGTGTGTGTTACATTAGATTCACTAGTAGGAGTGAGAAAAACATCACGGGGTGGTGCGCATTGTATGGGTGTGTGTTACATTAGATTCACTAGTAGGAGTGAGAAAATCATCACGGGGTGGTGCGCATTGTATGGGTGTGTGTTACATTAGATTCACTAGTAGCAGTGAGAAAACCATCACGGGGTGGTGCGCATTGTATGGGTGTGTGTTACATTAGATTCACTAGTAGCAGTGAGAAAAACATCACGGGGTGGTGCGCATTGTATGGGTGTGTGTTACATTAGATTCACTAGTAGCAGTGAGAAAAACATCACGGGGTGGTGCGCATTGTATGGGTGTGTGTTACATTAGATTCACTAGTAGCAGTGAGAAAAACATCACGGGGTGGTGCGCATTGTATGGGTGTGTGTTACATTAGATTCACTAGGAGGAGTGAGAAAAACATCACGGGGTGGTGCGCATTGTATGGGTGTGTGTTACACTAGATTCACTAGTAGGAGTGAGAAAAACATCACGGGGTGGTGCGCATTGTATGGGTGTGTGTTACACTAGATTCACTAGTAGCAGTGAGAAAAACATCACGGGGTGGTGCGCATTGTATGGGTGTGTGTTACGTTACATTCACTAGTAGCAGTGAGAAAAACATCACGGGGTGGTGCGCAATGTATGGGTGTGTGTTACATTAGATTCACTAGTAGCAGTGAGAAAAACATCACGGGGTGGTGCGCATTGTATGGGTGTGTGTTACATGAAATTCACTAGTAGGAGTGAGAAAAACATCACGGGGTGGTGCGCATTGTATGGGTGTGTGTTACATGAAATTCACTAGTAGGAGTGAGAAAAACATCACGGGGTGGTTGCATTGTATGGGTGTGTGTTACATTACATTCACTAGTAGGAGTGAGAAAAACATCACGGGGTGGTGCGCATTGTATGGGTGTGTGTTACATTACATTCACTAGTAGGAGTGAGAAAAACATCACGGGGTGGTGCGCATTGTATGGGTGTGTGTTACATTAGATTCACTAGTAGCAGTGAGAAAAACATCACGGGGTGGTGCGCATTGTATGGGTGTGTGTTACATTAGATTCACTAGTAGCAGTGAGAAAAACATCACGGGGTGGTGCGCATTGTATGGGTGTGTGTTACACTAGATTCACTAGTAGCAGTGAGAAAAACATCACGGGGTGGTGCGCATTGTATGGGTGTGTGTTACATTAGATTCACTAGTAGGAGTGAGAAAAACATCACGGGGTGGTGCGCATTGTATGGGTGTGTGTTACATTACATTCATTATTAGGAGTGAGAAAAACATCACGGGGTGGTGCGCATTGTATGGGTGTGTGTTACATTACATTCACTAGTAGGAGTGAGAAAAACATCACGGGGTGGTGCGCATTGTATGGGTGTGTGTTACATTAGATTCACTAGTAGGAGTGAGAAAAACATCACGGGGTGGTGCGCACTGTATGGGTGTGTGTGTTACATTAGATTCACTAGTAGCAGTGAGAAAATCATCACGGGGTGGTGCGCATTGTATGGGTGTGTGTGTTACATTAGATTCACTAGTAGCAGTGAGAAAAACATCACGGGGTGGTGCGCATTGTATGGGTGTGTGTTACATTACATTCACTAGTAGCAGTGAGAAAAACATCACGGGGTGGTGCGCATTGTATGGGTGTGTGTTACACTAGATTCACTAGTAGCAGTGAGAAAAACATCACGGGGTGGTGCGCATTGTATGGGTGTGTGTTACACTAGATTCACTAGTAGCAGTGAGAAAAACATCACGGGGTGGTGCGCATTGTATGGGTGTGTGTTACACTAGATTCACTAGTAGCAGTGAGAAAAACATCACGGGGTGGTGCGCATTGTATGGGTGTGTGTTACACTACATTCACTAGTAGCAGTGAGAAAAACATCACGGGGTGGTGCGCATTGTATGGGTGTGTGTTACACTAGATTCACTAGTAGCAGTGAGAAAAACATCACGGGGTGGTGCGCATTGTATGGGTGTGTGTTACACTAGATTCACTAGTAGCAGTGAGAAAAACATCACGGGGTGGTGCGCATTGTATGGGTGTGTGTTACACTAGATTCACTAGTAGCAGTGAGAAAAACATCACGGGGTGGTGCGCATTGTATGGGTGTGTGTTACACTAGATTCACTAGTAGCAGTGAGAAAAACATCACGGGGTGGTGCGCATTGTATGGGTGTGTGTTACACTAGATTCACTAGTAGCAGTGAGAAAAACATCACGGGGTGGTGCGCATTGTATGGGTGTGTGTTACACTAGATTCACTAGTAGCAGTGAGAAAAACATCACGGGGTGGTGCGCATTGTATGGGTGTGTGTTACACTAGATTCACTAGTAGCAGTGAGAAAAACATCACGGGGTGGTGCGCATTGTATGGGTGTGTGTTACACTACATTCACTAGTAGCAGTGAGAAAAACATCACGGGGTGGTGCGCATTGTATGGGTGTGTGTTACACTAGATTCACTAGTAGCAGTGAGAAAAACATCACGGGGTGGTGCGCATTGTATGGGTGTGTGTTACACTAGATTCACTAGTAGCAGTGAGAAAAACATCACGGGGTGGTGCGCATTGTATGGGTGTGTGTTACACTAGATTCACTAGTAGCAGTGAGAAAAACATCACGGGGTGGTGCGCATTGTATGGGTGTGTGTTACACTAGATTCACTAGTAGCAGTGAGAAAAACATCACGGGGTGGTGTGCATTGTATGGGTGTGTGTTACATTACATTCACTAGTAGCAGTGAGAAAAACATCACGGGGTGGTGCGCATTGTATGGGTGTGTGTTACATTATATTCACTAGTAGCAGTGAGAAAAACATCACGGGGTGGTGCGCATTGTATGGGTGTGTGTTACATTACATTCACTAGTAGCAGTGAGAAAAACATCACGGGGTGGTGCGCATTGTATGGGTGTGTGTTACACTAGATTCACTAGTAGCAGTGAGAAAAACATCACGGGGTGCTGCGCATTGTATGGGTGTGTGTTACGTTACATTCACTAGTAGCAGTGAGAAAAACATCACGGGGTGGTGCGCAATGTATGGGTGTGTGTTACATTAGATTCACTAGTAGCAGTGAGAAAAACATCACGGGGTGGTGCGCATTGTATGGGTGTGTGTTACATTAGATTCACTAGTAGCAGTGAGAAAAACATCACGGGGTGGTGCGCATTGTATGGGTGTGTGTTACATAAGATTCACTAGTAGCAGTGAGAAAAACATCACGGGGTGGTGCGCATTGTATGGGTGTGTGTTACATTAGATTCACTAGTAGCAGTGAGAAAAACATCACGGGGTGGTGCGCATTGTATGGGTGTGTGTTACATTAGATTCACTAGTAGCAGTGAGAAAAACATCACGGGGTGGTGCGAATTGTATGGGTGTGTGTTACATGACATTCACTAGTAGGAGTGAGAAAAACATCACGGGGTGGTGCGCATTGTATGGGTGTGTGTTACATGAGATTCACTAGTAGGAGTGAGAAAAACATCACGGGGTGGTGCGCATTGTATGGGTGTGTGTTACATGAAATTCACTAGTAGGAGTGAGAAAAACATCACGGGGTCGTGCGCATTGTATGGGTGTGTGTTACATGACATTCACTAGTAGGAGTGAGAAAAACATCACGGGGTGGTGCGCATTGTATGGGTGTGTGTTACATGACATTCACTAGTAGGAGTGAGAAAAACATCACGGGGTGGTGCGCATTGTATGGGTGTGTGTTACATTACATTCACTAGTAGGAGTGAGAAAAACATCACGGGGTGGTGCGCATTGTATGGGTGTGTGTTACATTACATTCACTAGTAGGAGTGAGAAAAACATCACGGGGTGGTGCGCATTGTATGGGTGTGTGTGTTACATTAGATTCACTAGTAGCAGTGAGAAAAACATCACGGGGTGGTGCGCATTGTATGGGTGTGTGTTACATTAGATTCACTAGTAGGAGTGAGAAAATCATCACGGGGTGGTGCGCATTGTATGGGTGTGTGTTACATTAGATTCACTAGTAGCAGTGAGAAAACCATCACGGGGTGGTGCGCATTGTATGGGTGTGTGTTACATTAGATTCACTAGTAGCAGTGAGAAAAACATCACGGGGTGGTGCTCATTGTATGGGTGTGTGTTACATTAGATTCACTAGTAGCAGTGAGAAAAACATCACGGGGTGGTGCGCATTGTATGGGTGTGTGTTACATTAGATTCACTAGTAGCAGTGAGAAAAACATCACGGGGTGGTGCGCATTGTATGGGTGTGTGTTACATTAGATTCACTAGGAGGAGTGAGAAAAACATCACGGGGTGGTGCGCATTGTATGGGTGTGTGTTACACTAGATTCACTAGTAGGAGTGAGAAAAACATCACGGGGTGGTGCGCATTGTATGGGTGTGTGTTACACTAGATTCACTAGTAGCAGTGAGAAAAACATCACGGGGTGGTGCGCATTGTATGGGTGTGTGTTACGTTACATTCACTAGTAGCAGTGAGAAAAACATCACGGGGTGGTGCGCAATGTATGGGTGTGTGTTACATTAGATTCACTAGTAGCAGTGAGAAAAACATCACGGGGTGGTGCGCATTGTATGGGTGTGTGTTACATGAAATTCACTAGTAGGAGTGAGAAAAACATCACGGGGTGGTGCGCATTGTATGGGTGTGTGTTACATGAAATTCACTAGTAGGAGTGAGAAAAACATCACGGGGTGGTTGCATTGTATGGGTGTGTGTTACATTACATTCACTAGTAGGAGTGAGAAAAACATCACGGGGTGGTGCGCATTGTATGGGTGTGTGTTACATTACATTCACTAGTAGGAGTGAGAAAAACATCACGGGGTGGTGCGCATTGTATGGGTGTGTGTTACATTACATTCACTAGTAGGAGTGAGAAAAACATCACGGGGTGGTGCGCATTGTATGGGTGTGTGTTACATTAGATTCACTAGTAGGAGTGAGAAAATCATCACGGGGTGGTGCGCATTGTATGGGTGTGTGTTACATTAGATTCACTAGTAGGAGTGAGAAAATCATCACGGGGTGGTGCGCATTGTATGGGTGTGTGTTACATTAGATTCACTAGTAGCAGTGAGAAAACCATCACGGGGTGGTGCGCATTGTATGGGTGTGTGTTACATTAGATTCACTAGTAGCAGTGAGAAAACCATCAAGGGGTGGTGCGCATTGTATGGGTGTTTAGATTCACTAGTAGCAGTGAGAAAACCATCAAGGGGTGGTGCGCATTGTATGGGTGTGTGTTACATTAGATTCACTAGTAGCAGTGAGAAAAACATCACGGGGTGGTGCGCATTGTATGGGTGTGTGTTACATTAGATTCACTAGTAGCAGTGAGAAAAACATCACGGGGTGGTGCGCATTGTATGGGTGTGTGTTACATTAGATTCACTAGTAGCAGTGAGAAAAACATCACGGGGTGGTGCGGGTGGTGCGCATTGTATGGGTGTGTGTTACACTTAGATTCACTAGTAGCAGTGAGAAAAACATCACGGGGTGGTGCGCATTGTATGGGTGTGTGTTACATTAGATTCACTAGTAGCAGTGAGAAAACATCACGGGGTGGTGCGCATTGTATGGGTGTGTGTTACATTAGATTCACTAGTAGCAGTGAGAAAACATCACGGGGTGGTGCGCATTGTATGGGTGTGTGTTACATTACATTCACTAGTAGCAGTGAGAAAAACATCACGGGGTGGTGCGCATTGTATGTGTGTGTGTTTCATTAGATTCACTATTGGCAGTGAGAAAAACATCACGGGGTGGTGCGCATTGTAAGGGTGTGTGTTACATTAGATTCACTAGTAGCAGTGAGAAAAACATCACGGGGTGGTGCGCATTGTATGGGTGTGTGTTACATTAGATTCACTAGTAGCAGTGAGAAAAACATCACGGGGTGGTGCGCATTGTATGGGTGTGTGTTACATTAGATTCACTAGTAGCAGTGAGAAAAACATCACGGGGTGGTGCGCATTGTATGGGTGTGTGTTACACTAGATTCACTAGTAGCAGTGAGAAAAACATCACGGGGTGGTGCGCATTGTATGGGTGTGTGTTACATTAGATTCACTAGTAGGAGTGAGAAAAACATCACGGGGTGGTGCGCATTGTATGGGTGTGTGTTACATTACATTCACTAGTAGCAGTGAGAAAAACATCACGGGGTGGTGCGCATTGTATGGGTGTGTGTTACATTAGATTCACTAGTAGGAGTGAGAAAAACATCACGGGGTGGTGCGCAATGTATGGGTGTGTGTATACATTAGATTCACTAGTAGCAGTGAGAAAAACATCACGGGGTGGTGCGCACTTGTATGGGTGTGTGTGTTACATTAGATTCACTAGTAGCAGTGAGAAAATCATCACGGGGTGGTGCGCATTGTATGGGTGTGTGTGTTACATTAGATTCACTAGTAGCAGTGAGAAAAACATCACGGGGTGGTGCGCATTGTATGGGTGTGTGTTACATTACATTCACTAGTAGCAGTGAGAAAAACATCACGGGGTGGTGCGCATTGTATGGGTGTGTGTTACACTAGATTCACTAGTAGCAGTGAGAAAAACATCACGGGGTGGTGCGCATTGTATGGGTGTGTGTTACATTAGATTCACTAGTAGCAGTGAGAAAAACATCACGGGGTGGTGCGCATTGTATGGGTGTGTGTTACACTAGATTCACTAGTAGCAGTGAGAAAAACATCACGGGGTGGTGCGCATTGTATGGGTGTGTGTTACACTACATTCACTAGTAGCAGTGAGAAAAACATCACGGGGTGGTGCGCATTGTATGGGTGTGTGTTACACTAGATTCACTAGTAGCAGTGAGAAAAACATCACGGGGTGGTGCGCATTGTATGGGTGTGTGTTACACTAGATTCACTAGTAGCAGTGAGAAAAACATCACGGGGTGGTGCGCATTGTATGGGTGTGTGTTACACTAGATTCACTAGTAGCAGTGAGAAAAACATCACGGGGTGGTGCGCATTGTATGGGTGTGTGTTACACTAGATTCACTAGTAGCAGTGAGAAAAACATCACGGGGTGGTGCGCATTGTATGGGTGTGTGTTACATTAGATTCACTAGTAGCAGTGAGAAAAACATCACGGGGTGGTGCGCATTGTATGGGTGTGTGTTACATTACATTCACTAGTAGCAGTGAGAAAAACATCACGGGGTGGTGCGCATTGTATGGGTGTGTGTTACACTAGATTCACTAGTAGCAGTGAGAAAAACATCACGGGGTGGTGCGCATTGTATGGGTGTGTGTTACGTTACATTCACTAGTAGCAGTGAGAAAAACATCACGGGGTGGTGCGCATTGTATGGGTGTGTGTTACATTAGATTCACTAGTAGCAGTGAGAAAAACATCACGGGGTGGTGCGCATTGTATGGGTGTGTGTTACATTAGATTCACTAGTAGCAGTGAGAAAAACATCACGGGGTGGTGCGCATTGTATGGGTGTGTGTTACATAAGATTCACTAGTAGCAGTGAGAAAAACATCACGGGGTGGTGCGCATTGTATGGGTGTGTGTTACATTAGATTCACTAGTAGCAGTGAGAAAAACATCACGGGGTGGTGCGCATTGTATGGGTGTGTGTTACATTAGATTCACTAGTAGCAGTGAGAAAAACATCACGGGGTGGTGCGAATTGTATGGGTGTGTGTTACATGACATTCACTAGTAGGAGTGAGAAAAACATCACGGGGTGGTGCGCATTGTATGGGTGTGTGTTACATTAGATTCACTAGTAGGAGTGAGAAAAACATCACGGGTGGTGCGCATTGTATGGGTGTGTGTTACATGAGATTCACTAGTAGGAGTGAGAAAAACATCACGGGGTGGTGCGCATTGTATGGGTGTGTGTTACATGACATTCACTAGTAGGAGTGAGAAAAACATCACGGGGTGGTGCGCATTGTATGGGTGTGTGTTACATGACATTCACTAGTAGGAGTGAGAAAAACATCACGGGGTGGTGCGCATTGTATGGGTGTGTGTTACATTACATTCACTAGTAGGAGTGAGAAAAACATCACGGGGTGGTGCGCATTGTATGGGTGTGTGTTACATTACATTCACTAGTAGGAGTGAGAAAAACATCACGGGGTGGTGCGCATTGTATGGGTGTGTGTTACATTAGATTCACTAGTAGGAGTGAGAAAATCATCACGGGGTGGTGCGCATTGTATGGGTGTGTGTTACATTAGATTCACTAGTAGGAGTGAGAAAATCATCACGGGGTGGTGCGCATTGTATGGGTGTGTGTTACATTAGATTCACTAGTAGCAGTGAGAAAACCATCACGGGGTGGTGCGCATTGTATGGGTGTGTGTTACATTAGATTCACTAGTAGCAGTGAGAAAAACATCACGGGGTGGTGCGCATTGTATGGGTGTGTGTTACATTAGATTCACTAGTAGCAGTGAGAAAAACATCACGGGGTGGTGCGCATTGTATGGGTGTGTGTTACATTAGATTCACTAGTAGCAGTGAGAAAAACATCACGGGGTGGTGCGCATTGTATGGGTGTGTGTTACATTAGATTCACTAGGAGGAGTGAGAAAAACATCACGGGGTGGTGCGCATTTTATGGGTGTGTGTTACACTAGATTCACTAGTAGGAGTGAGAAAAACATCACGGGGTGGTGCGCATTGTATGGGTGTGTGTTACACTAGATTCACTAGTAGCAGTGAGAAAAACATCACGGGGTGGTGCGCATTGTATGGGTGTGTGTTACGTTACATTCACTAGTAGCAGTGAGAAAAACATCACGGGGTGGTGCGCAATGTATGGGTGTGTGTTACATTAGATTCACTAGTAGCAGTGAGAAAAACATCACGGGGTGGTGCGCATTGTATGGGTGTGTGTTACATTAGATTCACTAGTAGCAGTGAGAAAAACATCACGGGGTGGTGCGCATTGTATGGGTGTGTGTCACATTAGATTCACTAGTAGCAGTGAGAAAAACATCACGGGGTGGTGCGCATTGTATGGGTGTGTGTCACATTAGATTCACTAGTAGCAGTGAGAAAAACATCACGGGGTGGTGCGCATTGTATGGGTGTGTGTCACATTAGATTCACTAGTAGCAGTGAGAAAAACATCACGGGGTGGTGCGCATTGTATGGGTGTGTGTTACATTAGATTCACTAGTAGCAGTGAGAAAAACATCACGGGGTGGTGCGCATTGTATGGGTGTGTGTTACATTAGATTCACTAGTAGCAGTGAGAAAAACATCACGGGGTGGTGCGCATTGTATGGGTGTGTGTTACATTAGATTCACTAGTAGCAGTGAGAAAAACATCACGGGGTGGTGCGCATTGTATGGGTGTGTGTTACATTACATTCACTAGTAGCAGTGAGAAAAACATCACGGGGTGGTGCGCATTGTATGTGTGTGTGTTTCATTAGATTCACTATTGGCAGTGAGAAAAACATCACGGGGTGGTGCGCATTGTATGGGTGTGTGTTACATTAGATTCACTAGTAGCAGTGAGAAAAACATCACGGGGTGGTGCGCATTGTATGGGTGTGTGTTACATTAGATTCACTAGTAGCAGTGAGAAAAACATCACGGGGTGGTGCGCATTGTATGGGTGTGTGTTACATTAGATTCACTAGTAGCAGTGAGAAAAACATCACGGGGTGGTGCGCATTGTATGGGTGTGTGTTACACTAGATTCACTAGTAGCAGTGAGAAAAACATCACGGGGTGGTGCGCATTGTATGGGTGTGTGTTACACTAGATTCACTAGTAGCAGTGAGAAAAACATCACGGGGTGGTGCGCATTGTATGGGTGTGTGTTACACTAGATTCACTAGTAGCAGTGAGAAAAACATCACGGGGTGGTGCGCATTGTATGGGTGTGTGTTACACTAGATTCACTAGTAGCAGTGAGAAAAACATCACGGGGTGGTGCGCATTGTATGGGTGTGTGTTACATTACATTCACTAGTAGGAGTGAGAAAAACATCACGGGGTGGTGCGCATTGTATGGGTGTGTGTTACATTACATTCACTAGTAGGAGTGAGAAAAACATCACGGGGTGGTGCGCATTGTATGGGTGTGTGTTACATTACATTCACTAGTAGGAGTGAGAAAAACATCACGGGGTGGTGCGCATTGTATGGGTGTGTGTTACATTACATTCACTAGTAGGAGTGAGAAAAACATCACGGGGTGGTGCGCATTGTACGGGTGTGTGTTACATTAGATTCACTAGTAGGAGTGAGAAAAACATCACGGGGTGGTGCGCATTGTATGGGTGTGTGTGTTACATTAGATTCACTAGTAGCAGTGAGAAAATCATCACGGGGTGGTGCGCATTGTATGGGTGTGTGTTACATTAGATTCACTAGTAGCAGTGAGAAAAACATCACGGGGTGGTGCGCATTGTATGGGTGTGTGTTACATTACATTCACTAGTAGCAGTGAGAAAAACATCACGGGGTGGTGCGCATTGTATGGGTGTGTGTTACACTAGATTCACTAGTAGCAGTGAGAAAAACATCACGGGGTGGTGCGCATTGTATGGGTGTGTGTGTTACACTAGATTCACTAGTAGCAGTGAGAAAAACATCACGGGGTGGTGCGCATTGTATGGGTGTGTGTTACACTACATTCACTAGTAGCAGTGAGAAAAACATCACGGGGTGGTGCGCATTGTATGGGTGTGTGTTACACTAGATTCACTAGTAGCAGTGAGAAAAACATCACGGGGTGGTGCGCATTGTATGGGTGTGTGTTACACTAGATTCACTAGTAGCAGTGAGAAAAACATCACGGGGTGGTGCGCATTGTATGGGTGTGTGTTACACTAGATTCACTAGTAGCAGTGAGAAAAACATCACGGGGTGGTGCGCATTGTATGGGTGTATGTTACATTACATTCACTAGTAGCAGTGAGAAAAACATCACGGGGTGGTGCGCATTGTATGGGTGTGTGTTACATTACATTCACTAGTAGCAGTGAGAAAAACATCACGGGGTGGTGCGCATTGTATGGGTGTGTGTTACATTACATTCACTAGTAGCAGTGAGAAAAACATCACGGGGTGGTGCGCATTGTATGGGTGTGTGTTACACTAGATTCACTAGTAGCAGTGAGAAAAACATCACGGGGTGGTGCGCATTGTATGGGTGTGTGTTACGTTACATTCACTAGTAGCAGTGAGAAAAACATCACGGGGTGGTGCGCAATGTATGGGTGTGTGTTACATTAGATTCACTAGTAGCAGTGAGAAAAACATCACGGGGTGGTGCGCATTGTATGGGTGTGTGTTACATTAGATTCACTAGTAGCAGTGAGAAAAACATCACGGGGTGGTGCGCATTGTATGGGTGTGTGTTACATAAGATTCACTAGTAGCAGTGAGAAAAACATCACGGGGTGGTGCGCATTGTATGGGTGTGTGTTACATTAGATTCACTAGTAGCAGTGAGAAAAACATCACGGGGTGGTGCGCATTGTATGGGTGTGTGTTACATTAGATTCACTAGTAGCAGTGAGAAAAACATCACGGGGTGGTGCGCATTGTATGGGTGTGTGTTACATGACATTCACTAGTAGGAGTGAGAAAAACATCACGGGGTGGTGCGCATTGTATGGGTGTGTGTTACATGAGATTCACTAGTAGGAGTGAGAAAAACATCACGGGGTGGTGCGCATTGTATGGGTGTGTGTTACATGAAATTCACTAGTAGGAGTGAGAAAAACATCACGGGGTGGTGCGCATTGTATGGGTGTGTGTTACATGACATTCACTAGTAGGAGTGAGAAAAACATCACGGGGTGGTGCGCATTGTATGGGTGTGTGTTACATGACATTCACTAGTAGGAGTGAGAAAAACATCACGGGGTGGTGCGCATTGTATGGGTGTGTGTTACATTACATTCACTAGTAGGAGTGAGAAAAACATCACGGGGTGGTGCGCATTGTATGGGTGTGTGTTACATTACATTCACTAGTAGGAGTGAGAAAAACATCACGGGGTGGTGCGCATTGTATGGGTGTGTGTTACATTAGATTCACTAGTAGGAGTGAGAAAATCATCACGGGGTGGTGCGCATTGTATGGGTGTGTGTTACATTAGATTCACTAGTAGGAGTGAGAAAATAATCACGGGGTGGTGCGCATTGTATGGGTGTGTGTTACATTAGATTCACTAGTAGCAGTGAGAAAACCATCACGGGGTGGTGCGCATTGTATGGGTGTGTGTTACATTAGATTCACTAGTAGCAGTGAGAAAAACATCACGGGGTGGTGCGCATTGTATGGGTGTGTGTTACATTAGATTCACTAGTAGCAGTGAGAAAAACATCACGGGGTGGTGCGCATTGTATGGGTGTGTGTTACATTAGATTCACTAGTAGCAGTGAGAAAAACATCACGGGGTGGTGCGCATTGTATGGGTGTGTGTTACATTAGATTCACTAGTAGGAGTGAGAAAAACATCACGGGGTGGTGCGCATTGTATGGGTGTGTGTTACACTAGATTCACTAGTAGGAGTGAGAAAAACATCACGGGGTGGTGCGCATTGTATGGGTGTGTGTTACACTAGATTCACTAGTAGCAGTGAGAAAAACATCACGGGGTGGTGCGCATTGTATGGGTGTGTGTTACGTTACATTCACTAGTAGCAGTGAGAAAAACATCACGGGGTGGTGCGCAATGTATGGGTGTGTGTTACATTAGATTCACTAGTAGCAGTGAGAAAAACATCACGGGGTGGTGCGCATTGTATGGGTGTGTGTTACATTAGATTCACTAGTAGCAGTGAGAAAAACATCACGGGGTGGTGCGCATTGTATGGGTGTGTGTTACATTAGATTCACTAGTAGCAGTGAGAAAAACATCACGGGGTGGTGCGCATTGTATGGGTGTGTGTCACATTAGATTCACTAGTAGCAGTGAGAAAAACATCACGGGGTGGTGCGCATTGTATGGGTGTGTGTCACATTAGATTCACTAGTAGCAGTGAGAAAAACATCACGGGGTGGTGCGCATTGTATGGGTGTGTGTTACATTAGATTCACTAGTAGCAGTGAGAAAAACATCACGGGGTGGTGCGCATTGTATGGGTGTGTGTTACATTAGATTCACTAGTAGCAGTGAGAAAAACATCACGGGGTGGTGCGCATTGTATGGGTGTGTGTTACATTACATTCACTAGTAGCAGTGAGAAAAACATCACGGGGTGGTGCGCATTGTATGGGTGTGTGTTACATTACATTCACTAGTAGCAGTGAGAAAAACATCACGGGGTGATGCACATTGTATGTGTGTGTGTTTCATTAGATTCACTATTGGCAGTGAGAAAAACATCACGGGGTGGTGCGCATTGTATGGGTGTGTGTTACATTAGATTCACTAGTAGCAGTGAGAAAAACATCACGGGGTGGTGCGCATTGTATGGGTGTGTGTTACATTAGATTCACTAGTAGCAGTGAGAAAAACATCACGGGGTGGTGCGCATTGTATGGGTGTGTGTTACATTAGATTCACTAGTAGCAGTGAGAAAAACATCACGGGGTGGTGCGCATTGTATGGGTGTGTGTTACACTAGATTCACTAGTAGCAGTGAGAAAAACATCACGGGGTGGTGCGCATTGTATGGGTGTGTGTTACACTAGATTCACTAGTAGCAGTGAGAAAAACATCACGGGGTGTTGCGCATTGTATGGGTGTGTGTTACACTAGATTCACTAGTAGCAGTGAGAAAAACATCACGGGGTGGTGCGCATTGTATGGGTGTGTGTTACATTAGATTCACTAGTAGGAGTGAGAAAAACATCACGGGGTGGTGCGCATTGTATGGGTGTGTGTTACATTACATTCACTAGTAGGAGTGAGAAAAACATCACGGGGTGGTGCGCATTGTATGGGTGTGTGTTACATTACATTCACTAGTAGGAGTGAGAAAAACATCACGGGGTGGTGCGCATTGTACGGGTGTGTGTTACATTACATTCACTAGTAGGAGTGAGAAAAACATCACGGGGTGGTGCGCATTGTACGGGTGTGTGTTACATTAGATTCACTAGTAGGAGTGAGAAAAACATCACGGGGTGGTGCGCATTGTACGGGTGTGTGTGTTACATTAGATTCACTAGTAGCAGTGAGAAAATCATCACGGGGTGGTGCGCATTGTATGGGTGTGTGTTACATTAGATTCACTAGTAGCAGTGAGAAAAACATCACGGGGTGGTGCGCATTGTATGGGTGTGTGTTACATTACATTCACTAGTAGCAGTGAGAAAAACATCACGGGGTGGTGCGCATTGTATGGGTGTGTGTTACACTAGATTCACTAGTAGCAGTGAGAAAAACATCACGGGGTGGTGCGCATTGTATGGGTGTGTGTTACACTAGATTCACTAGTAGCAGTGAGAAAAACATCACGGGGTGGTGCGCATTGTATGGGTGTGTGTTACACTAGATTCACTAGTAGCAGTGAGAAAAACATCACGGGGTGGTGCGCATTGTATGGGTGTGTGTTACACTACATTCACTAGTAGCAGTGAGAAAAACATCACGGGGTGGTGCGCATTGTATGGGTGTGTGTTACACTAGATTCACTAGTAGCAGTGAGAAAAACATCACGGGGTGGTGCGCATTGTATGGGTGTGTGTTACACTAGATTCACTAGTAGCAGTGAGAAAAACATCACGGGGTGGTGCGCATTGTATGGGTGTGTGTTACATTAGATTCACTAGTAGCAGTGAGAAAAACATCACGGGGTGGTGCGCATTGTATGGGTGTGTGTTACATTAGATTCACTAGTAGCAGTGAGAAAAACATCACGGGGTGGTGCGCATTGTATGGGTGTGTGTTACATTAGATTCACTAGTAGCAGTGAGAAAAACATCACGGGGTGGTGCGCATTGTATGGGTGTGTGTTACATTAGATTCACTAGTAGCAGTGAGAAAAACATCACGGGGTGGTGCGCATTGTATGGGTGTGTGTTACATTAGATTCACTAGTAGCAGTGAGAAAAACATCACGGGGTGGTGCGCATTGTATGGGTGTGTGTTACATTAGATTCACTAGTAGCAGTGAGAAAAACATCACGGGGTGGTGCGCATTGTATGGGTGTGTGTTACATTAGATTCACTAGTAGCAGTGAGAAAAACATCACGGGGTGGTGCGCATTGTATGGGTGTGTGTTACATTAGATTCACTAGTAGCAGTGAGAAAAACATCACGGGTGGTGCGCATTGTATGGTGTGTGTTACATTAGATTCACTAGTAGCAGTGAGAAAAACATCACGGGGTGGTGCGCATTGTATGGGTGTGTGTTACATTAGATTCACTAGTAGCAGTGAGAAAAACATCACGGGGTGGTGCGCATTGTATGGGTGTGTGTTACATTAGATTCACTAGTAGCAGTGAGAAAAACATCACGGGGTGGTGCGCATTGTATGGGTGTGTGTTACACTAGATTCACTAGTAGCAGTGAGAAAAACATCACGGGGTGGTGCGCATTGTATGGGTGTGTGTTACACTAGATTCACTAGTAGCAGTGAGAAAAACATCACGGGGTGGTGCGCATTGTATGGGTGTGTGTTACTCTAGATTCACTAGTAGCAGTGAGAAAAACATCACGGGGTGGTGCGCATTG
This sequence comes from Cavia porcellus, assembly GCF_034190915.1. Taxonomy (NCBI): domain Eukaryota; kingdom Metazoa; phylum Chordata; class Mammalia; order Rodentia; family Caviidae; genus Cavia; species Cavia porcellus. The sequence goes on along the minus strand of NW_026947854.1, from coordinate 39,195 downwards.
TATGGGTGTGTGTTACACTAGATTCACTAGTAGCAGTGAGAAAAACATCACGGGGTGGTGCGCATTGTATGGGTGTGTGTTACACTAGATTCACTAGTAGCAGTGAGAAAAACATCACGGGGTGGTGCGCATTGTATGGGTGTGTGTTACACTAGATTCACTAGTAGCAGTGAGAAAAACATCACGGGGTGGTGCGCATTGTATGGGTGTGTGTTACATTAGATTCACTAGTAGCAGTGAGAAAAACATCACGGGGTGGTGCGCATTGTATGTGTGTGTGTTTCATTAGATTCACTATTGGCAGTGAGAAAAACATCACGGTGTGGTGCGCATTGTATGGGTGTGTGTTACATTAGATTCACTAGTAGCAGTGAGAAAAACATCACGGGGTGGTGCGCATTGTATGGGTGTGTGTTACATTAGATTCACTAGTAGCAGTGAGAAAAACATCACGGGGTGGTGCGCATTGTATGGGTGTGTGTTACATTAGATTCACTAGTAGCAGTGAGAAAAACATCACGGGGTGGTGCGCATTGTATGGGTGTGTGTTACACTAGATTCACTAGTAGCAGTGAGAAAAACATCACGGGGTGGTGCGCATTGTATGGGTGTGTGTTACACTAGATTTCACTAGTAGCAGTGAGAAAACATCACGGGGTGGTGCGCATTGTATGGGGTGTGTGTTACACTAGATTCACTAGTAGCAGTGAGAAAAACATCACGGGGTGGTGCGCATTGTATGGGTGTGTGTTACACTAGATTCACTAGTAGCAGTGAGAAAAACATCACGGGGTGGTGCGCATTGTATGGGTGTGTGTTACACTAGATTCACTAGTAGCAGTGAGAAAAACATCACGGGGTGGTGCGCATTGTATGGGTGTGTGTTACGTTAGATTCACTAGTAGCAGTGAGAAAAACATCACGGGGTGGTGCGCATTGTATGTGTGTGTGTTACATTAGATTCACTAGTAGCAGTGAGAAAAACATCACGGGGTGGTGCGCATTGTATGGGTGTGTGTTACATTAGATTCACTAGTAGCAGTGAGAAAAACATCACGGGGTGGTGCGCATTGTATGGGTGTGTGTTACATTAGATTCACTAGTAGCAGTGAGAAAAACATCACGGGGTGGTGCGCATTGTATGGGTGTGTGTTACATTAGATTCACTAGTAGCAGTGAGAAAAACATCACGGGGTGGTGCGCATTGTATGGGTGTGTGTTACACTACATTCACTAGTAGGAGTGAGAAAAACATCACGGGGTGGTGCGCATTGTATGGGTGTGTGTTACACTAGATTCACTAGTAGCAGTGAGAAAAACATCACGGGGTGGTGGGCATTGTATGGGTGTGTGTTACACTAGATTCACTAGTAGCAGTGAGAAAAACATCACGGGGTGGTGCGCATTGTATGGGTGTGTGTTACACTAGATTCACTAGTAGCAGTGAGAAAAACATCACGGGGTGGTGCGCATTGTATGGGTGTGTGTTACATTAGATTCACTAGTAGCAGTGAGAAAAACATCACGGGGTGGTGCGCATTGTATGGGTGTGTGTTACATTAGATTCACTAGTAGCAGTGAGAAAAACATCACGGGGTGGTGCGCATTGTATGGGTGTGTGTTACATTAGATTCACTAGTAGCAGTGAGAAAAACATCACGGGGTGGTGCGCATTGTATGGGTGTGTGTTACACTAGATTCACTAGTAGCAGTGAGAAAAACATCACGGGGTGGTGCGCATTGTATGGGTGTGTGTTACATTAGATTCACTAGTAGCAGTGAGAAAAACATCACGGGGTGGTGCGCATTGTATGGGTGTGTGTTACATTAGATTCACTAGTAGCAGTGAGAAAAACATCACGGGGTGGTGCGCATTGTATGGGTGTGTGTTACATTAGATTCACTAGTAGCAGTGAGAAAAACATCACGGGGTGGTGCGCATTGTATGGGTGTGTGTACATTACATTCACTAGTAGCAGTGAGAAAAACATCACGGGGTGGTGCGCATTGTATGGGTGTGTGTTACACTAGATTCACTAGTAGCAGTGAGAAAAACATCACGGGGTGGTGCGCATTGTATGGGTGTGTGTTACACTAGATTCACTAGTAGCAGTGAGAAAAACATCACGGGGTGGTGCGCATTGTATGGGTGTGTGTTACTCTAGATTCACTAGTAGCAGTGAGAAAAACATCACGGGGTGGTGCGCATTGTATGGGTGTGTGTTACACTAGATTCACTAGTAGCAGTGAGAAAAACATCACGGGGTGGTGCGCATTGTATGGGTGTGTGTTACACTAGATTCACTAGTAGCAGTGAGAAAAACATCACGGGGTGGTGCGCATTGTATGGGTGTGTGTTACACTAGATTCACTAGTAGCAGTGAGAAAAACATCACGGGGTGGTGCGCATTGTATGGGTGTGTGTTACATTAGATTCACTAGTAGCAGTGAGAAAAACATCACGGGGTGGTGCGCATTGTATGTGTGTGTGTTTCATTAGATTCACTATTGGCAGTGAGAAAAACATCACGGGGTGGTGCGCATTGTATGGGTGTGTGTTACATTAGATTCACTAGTAGCAGTGAGAAAAACATCACGGGGTGGTGCGCATTGTATGGGTGTGTGTTACATTAGATTCACTAGTAGCAGTGAGAAAAACATCACGGGGTGGTGCGCATTGTATGGGTGTGTGTTACATTAGATTCACTAGTAGCAGTGAGAAAAACATCACGGGGTGGTGCGCATTGTATGGGTGTGTGTTACACTAGATTCACTAGTAGCAGTGAGAAAAACATCACGGGGTGGTGCGCATTGTATGGGTGTGTGTTACACTAGATTCACTAGTAGCAGTGAGAAAAACATCACGGGGTGGTGCGCATTGTATGGGTGTGTGTTACACTAGATTCACTAGTAGCAGTGAGAAAAACATCACGGGGTGGTGCGCATTGTATGGGTGTGTGTTACACTAGATTCACTAGTAGCAGTGAGAAAAACATCACGGGGTGGTGCGCATTGTATGGGTGTGTGTTACACTAGATTCACTAGTAGCAGTGAGAAAAACATCACGGGGTGGTGCGCATTGTATGGGTGTGTGTTACGTTAGATTCACTAGTAGCAGTGAGAAAAACATCACGGGGTGGTGCGCATTGTATGTGTGTGTGTTTCATTAGATTCACTATTGGCAGTGAGAAAAACATCACGGGGTGATGCGCATTGTATGGGTGTGTGTTACATTAGATTCACTAGTAGCAGTGAGAAAAACATCACGGGGTGGTGCGCATTGTATGGGTGTGTGTTACATTAGATTCACTAGTAGCAGTGAGAAAAACATCACGGGGTGGTGCGCATTGTATGGGTGTGTGTTACATTAGATTCACTAGTAGCAGTGAGAAAAACATCACGGGGTGGTGCGCATTGTATGGGTGTGTGTTACACTAGATTCACTAGTAGCAGTGAGAAAAACATCACGGGGTGGTGCGCATTGTATGGGTGTGTGTTACACTAGATTCACTAGTAGCAGTGAGAAAAACATCACGGGGTGGTGCGCATTGTATGGGTGTGTGTTACACTAGATTCACTAGTAGCAGTGAGAAAAACATCACGGGGTGGTGCGCATTGTAGGGGTGTGTGTTACATTAGATTCACTAGTAGGAGTGAGAAAAACATCACGGGGTGGTGCGCATTGTATGGGTGTGTGTTACATTACATTCACTAGTAGCAGTGAGAAAAACATCACGGGGTGGTGCGCATTGTATGGGTGTGTGTTACACTACATTCACTAGTAGCAGTGAGAAAAACATCACGGGGTGGTGCGCATTGTATGGGTGTGTGTTACACTAGATTCACTAGTAGCAGTGAGAAAAACATCACGGGGTGGTGCGCATTGTATGTGTGTGTGTTTCATTAGATTCACTATTGGCAGTGAGAAAAACATCACGGGGTGGTGCGCATTGTATGGGTGTGTGTTACATTAGATTCACTAGGAGAAAAACATCACGGGGGGTGGTGCGCATTGTATTGGGGGGGTGTGTGTTACATTAGATTCACTAGTAGCAGTGAGAAAAACATCACGGGGTGGTGCGCATTGTATGGGTGTGTGTTACATTAGATTCACTAGTAGCAGTGAGAAAAACATCACGGGGTGGTGCGCATTGTATGGGTGTGTGTTACACTAGATTCACTAGTAGCAGTGAGAAAAACATCACGGGGTGGTGCGCATTGTATGGGTGTGTGTTACACTAGATTCACTAGTAGCAGTGAGAAAAACATCACGGGGTGGTGCGCATTGTATGGGTGTGTGTTACACTAGATTCACTAGTAGCAGTGAGAAAAACATCACGGGGTGGTGCGCATTGTATGGGTGTGTGTTACACTAGATTCACTAGTAGGAGTGAGAAAAACATCACGGGGAGGTGCGCATTGTATGGGTGTGTGTTACATTACATTCACTAGTAGCAGTGAGAAAACATCACGGGGTGGTGCGCATTGTATGGGTGTGTGTTACATTACATTCACTAGTAGCAGTGAGAAAAACATCACGGGGTGGTGCGCATTGTATGGGTGTGTGTTACACTAGATTCACTAGTAGCAGTGAGAAAAACATCACGGGGTGGTGCGCATTGTATGGGTGTGTGTTACACTAGATTCACTAGTAGCAGTGAGAAAAACATCACGGGGTGGTGCGCATTGTATGGGTGTGTGTTACACTACATTCACTAGTAGCAGTGAGAAAAACATCACGGGGTGGTGCGCATTGTATGGGTGTGTGTTACACTAGATTCACTAGTAGCAGTGAGAAAAACATCACGGGGTGGTGCGCATTGTATGGGTGTGTGTTACATTAGATTCACTAGTAGCAGTGAGAAAAACATCACGGGGTGGTGCGCATTGTATGGGTGTGTGTTACATTAGATTCACTAGTAGCAGTGAGAAAAACATCACGGGGTGGTGCGCATTGTATGGGTGTGTGTTACATTACATTCACTAGTAGCAGTGAGAAAAACATCACGGGGTGCTGCGCATTGTATGGGTGTGTGTTACATTACATTCACTAGTAGCAGTGAGAAAAACATCACGGGGTGGTGCGCATTGTATGGGTGTGTGTTACACTAGATTCACTAGTAGCAGTGAGAAAAACATCACGGGGTGGTGCGCATTGTATGGGTGTGTGTTACGTTACATTCACTAGTAGCAGTGAGAAAAACATCACGGGGTGTTGCGCAATGTATGGGTGTGTGTTACATTAGATTCACTAGTAGCAGTGAGAAAAACATCACGGGGTGGTGCGCATTGTACGGGTGTGTGTTACATTAGATTCACTAGTAGGAGTGAGAAAAACATCTCGGGGTGGTGCGCATTGTATGGGTGTGTGTGTTACATTAGATTCACTAGTAGCAGTGAGAAAATCATCACGGGGTGGTGCGCATTGTATGGGTGTGTGTTACACTACATTCACTAGTAGCAGTGAGAAAAACATCACGGGGTGGTGCGCATTGTATGGGTGTGTGTTACACTAGATTCACTAGTAGCAGTGAGAAAAACATCACGGGGTGGTGCGCATTGTATGTGTGTGTGTTTCATTAGATTCACTATTGGCAGTGAGAAAAACATCACGGGGTGGTGCGCATTGTATGGGTGTGTGTTACATTAGATTCACTAGTAGCAGTGAGAAAAACATCACGGGGTGGTGCGCATTGTATGGGTGTGTGTTACATTAGATTCACTAGTAGCAGTGAGAAAAACATCACGGGGTGGTGCGCATTGTATGGGTGTGTGTTACATTAGATTCACTAGTAGCAGTGAGAAAAACATCACGGGGTGGTGCGCATTGTATGGGTGTGTGTTACACTAGATTCACTAGTAGCAGTGAGAAAAACATCACGGGGTGGTGCGCATTGTATTGGTGTGTGTTACACTAGATTCACTAGTAGCAGTGAGAAAAACATCACGGGGTGGTGCGCATTGTATGTGTGTGTGTTTCATTAGATTCACTATTGGCAGTGAGAAAAACATCACGGGGTGGTGCGCATTGTATGGGTGTGTGTTACATTAGATTCACTAGTAGCAGTGAGAAAAACATCACGGGGTGGTGCGCATTGTATGGGTGTGTGTTACATTAGATTCACTAGTAGCAGTGAGAAAAACATCACGGGGTGGTGCGCATTGTATGGGTGTGTGTTACATTAGATTCACTAGTAGCAGTGAGAAAAACATCACGGGGTGGTGCGCATTGTATGGGTGTGTGTTACACTAGATTCACTAGTAGCAGTGAGAAAAACATCACGGGGTGGTGCGCATTGTATGGGTGTGTGTTACACTAGATTCACTAGTAGCAGTGAGAAAAACATCACGGGGTGGTGCGCATTGTATGGGTGTGTGTTACACTCGATTCACTAGTAGCAGTGAGAAAAACATCACGGGGTGGTGCGCATTGTATGGGTGTGTGTTACATTAGATTCACTAGTAGGAGTGAGAAAAACATCACGGGGTGGTGCGCATTGTATGGGTGTGTGTTACATTACATTCACTAGTAGCAGTGAGAAAAACATCACGGGGTGGTGCGCATTGTATGGGTGTGTGTTACATTACATTCACTAGTAGCAGTGAAAAAACATCACGGGGTGGTGCGCATTGTATGGGTGTGTGTTACACTAGATTCAATAGTAGCAGTGAGAAAAACATCACGGGGTGGTGCGCATTGTATGGGTGTGTGTTACACTAGATTCACTAGTAGCAGTGAGAAAAACATCACGGGGTGGTGCGCATTGTATGGGTGTGTGTTACACTAGATTCACTAGTAGCAGTGAGAAAAACATCACGGGGTGGTGCGCATTGTATGGGTGTGTGTTACACTACATTCACTAGTAGCAGTGAGAATAACATCACGGGGTGGTGCGCATTGTATGGGTGTGTGTTACACTAGATTCACTAGTAGCAGTGAGAAAAACATCACGGGGTGGTGCGCATTGTATGGGTGTGTGTTACATTAGATTCACTAGTAGCAGTGAGAAAAACATCACGGGGTGGTGCGCATTGTATGGGTGTGTGTTACATTAGATTCACTAGTAGCAGTGAGAAAAACATCACGGGGTGGTGCGCATTGTATGGGTGTGTGTTACATTACATTCACTAGTAGCAGTGAGAAAAACATCACGGGGTGCTGCGCATTGTATGGGTGTGTGTTACATTACATTCACTAGTAGCAGTGAGAAAAACATCACGGGGTGGTGCGCATTGTATGGGTGTGTGTTACACTAGATTCACTAGTAGCAGTGAGAAAAACATCACGGGGTGGTGCGCATTGTATGGGAGTGTGTTACGTTACATTCACTAGTAGCAGTGAGAAAAACATCACGGGGTGGTGCGCAATGTATGGGTGTGTGTTACATTAGATTCACTAGTAGCAGTGAGAAAAACATCACGGGGTGGTGCGCATTGTACGGGTGTGTGTTACATTAGATTCACTAGTAGGAGTGAGAAAAACATCTCGGGGTGGTGCGCATTGTATGGGTGTGTGTGTTACATTAGATTCACTAGTAGCAGTGAGAAAATCATCACGGGGTGGTGCGCATTGTATGGGTGTGTGTTACATTAGATTCACTAGTAGCAGTGAGAAAAACATCACGGGGTGGTGCGCATTGTATGGGTGTGTGTTACATTAGATTCACTAGTAGCAGTGAGAAAAACATCACGGGGTGGTGCGCATTGTATGGGTGTGTGTGTTACATTAGATTCACTAGTAGCAGTGAGAAAATCATCACGGGGTGGTGCGCATTGTATGGGTGTGTGTTACATTAGATTCACTAGTAGCAGTGAGAAAAACATCACGGGGTGGTGCGCATTGTATGGGTGTGTGTTACATTACATTCACTAGTAGCAGTGAGAAAAACATCACGGGGTGGTGCGCATTGTATGGGTGTGTGTTACACTAGATTCAATAGTAGCAGTGAGAAAAACATCACGGGGTGGTGCGCATTGAATGGGTGTGTGTTACACTAGATTCACTAGTAGCAGTGAGAAAAACATCACGGGGTGGTGCGCATTGTATGGGTGTGTGTTACACTAGATTCACTAGTAGGAGTGAGAAAAACATCACGGGGTGGTGCGCATTGTATGGGTGTGTGTTACATTAGATTCACTAGTAGCAGTGAGAAAAACATCACGGGGTGGTGCGCATTGTATGGGTGTGTGTTACATTACATTCACTATTAGCAGTGAGAAAAACATCACGGGGTGGTGCGCATTGTATGGGTGTGTGTTACATTACATTCACTAGTAGCAGTGAGAAAAACATCACGGGGTGGTGCGCATTGTATGGATGTGTGTTACATTAGATTCACTAGTAGCAGTGAGAAAAACATCACGGGGTGGTGCCCATTGTATGGGTGTGTGTTACATTAGATTCACTAGTAGCAGTGAGAAAAACATCACGGGGTGGTGCACATTGTATGGGTGTGTGTTACATTAGATTCACTAGTAGCAGTGAGAAAAACATCACAGCGTGGTGCGCATTGTATGGGTGTGTGTTACATTAGATTCACTAGTAGCAGTGAGAAAAACATCACGGGGTGGTGCGCATTGTATGGGTGTGTGTTACATTACATTCACTAGTAGCAGTGAGAAAAACATCACGGGGTGGTGCGCATTGTATGGGTGTGTGTTACACTGGATTCACTAGTAGCAGTGAGAAAATCATCACGGGGTGGTGCGCATTGTATGGGTGTGTGTTACATTACATTCACTAGTAGCAGTGAGAAAAACATCACGGGGTGGTGCGCATTGTATGGGTGTGTGTTACATTACATTCACTAGTAGCAGTGAGAAAAACATCACGGGGTGGTGCGCATTGTATGGGTGTGTGTTACATTAGATTCACTAGTAGCAGTGAGAAAAACATCACGGGGTGGTGCGCATTGTATGGGTGTGTGTTACATTAGATTCACTAGTAGCAGTGAGAAAAACATCACGGGGTGGTGCGCATTGTATGGGTGTGTGTTACACTAGATTCACTAGTAGCAGTGAGAAAAACATCACGGGGTGGTGCGCATTGTATGGGTGTGTGTTACACTAGATTCACTAGTAGCAGTGAGAAAAACATCACGTGGTGGTGCGCATTGTATGGGTGTGTGTTACACTAGATTCACTAGTAGCAGTGAGAAAAACATCACGGGGTGGTGCGCATTGTATGGGTGTGTGTTACATTAGATTCACTAGTAGCAGTGAGAAAAACATCACGGGGTGGTGCGCATTGTATGGGTGTGTGTTACATTAGATTCACTAGTAGCAGTGAGAAAAACATCACGGTGTGGTGCGCATTGTATGGGTGTGTGTTACATTACATTCACTAGTAGCAGTGAGAAAAACATCACGGGGTGGTGCGCATTGTATGGGTGTGTGTTACATTACATTCACTAGTAGCAGTGAGAAAAACATCACGGGGTGGTGCGCATTGTATGGGTGTGTGTTACATTACATTCACTAGTAGCAGTGAGAAAAACATCACGGGTTGGTGCGCATTGTATGGGTGTGTGTTACATTAGATTCACTAGTAGCAGTGAGAAAAACATCACGGGGTGGTGCGCATTGTATGGGTGTGTGTTACATTAGATTCACTAGTAGCAGTGAGAAAAACATCACGGGGTGGTGCGCATTGTATGGGTGTGTGTTACATTAGATTCACTAGTAGCAGTGAGAAAAACATCACGGGGTGGTGCGCATTGTATGGGTGTGTGTTACATTAGATTCACTAGTAGCAGTGAGAAAAACATCACGGGGTGGTGCGCATTGTATGGGTGTGTGTTACATTAGATTCACTAGTAGCAGTGAGAAAAACATCACGGGGTGGTGCGCATTGTATGGGTGTGTGTTACATTACATTCACTAGTAGCAGTGAGAAAAACATCACGGGGTGGTGCGCATTGTATGGGTGTGTGTTACACTACATTCACTAGTAGCAGTGAGAAAAACATCACGGGGTGGTGCGCATTGTATGGGTGTGTGTTACACTAGATTCACTAGTAGCAGTGAGAAAATCATCACGGGGTGGTGCGCATTGTATGGGTGTGTGTTACATTACATTCACTAGTAGCAGTGAGAAAAACATCACGGGGTGGTGCGCATTGTATGGGTGTGTGTTACATTACATTCACTAGTAGCAGTGAGAAAAACATCACGGGGTGGTGCGCATTGTATGGGTGTGTGTTACATTACATTCACTAGTAGCAGTGAGAAAAACATCACGGGGTGGTGCGCATTGTATGGGTGTGTGTTACATTAGATTCACTAGTAGCAGTGAGAAAAACATCACGGGGTGGTGCGCATTGTATGGGTGTGTGTTACATTAGATTCACTAGTAGCAGTGAGAAAAACATCACGGGGTGGTGCGCATTGTATGGGTGTGTGTTACATTACATTCACTAGTAGCAGTGAGAAAAACATCACGGGGTGGTGCGCATTGTATGGGTGTGTGTTACATTACATTCACTAGTAGCAGTGAGAAAAACATCACGGGGTGGTGCGCATTGTATGGGTGTGTGTTACACTACATTCACTAGTAGCAGTGAGAAAAACATCACGGGGTGGTGCGCATTGTATGGGTGTGTGTTACACTAGATTCACTAGTAGCAGTGAGAAAAACATCACGGGGTGGTGCGCGTTGTATGGGTGTGTGTTACACTAGATTCACTAGTAGCAGTGAGAAAATCATCACGGGGTGGTGCGCGTTGTTTGGGTGTGTGTTACATTACATTCACTAGTAGCTGAGAAAAACATCACGGGGTGGCGCGCATTGTATGGGTGTGTGTTACATTAGATTCACTAGTAGCAGTGAGAAAAACATCACGGGGTGGTGCGCATTGTATGGGTGTGTGTTACATTACATTCACTAGTAGGAGTGAGAAAAACATCACGGGGTGGTGCGCGTTGTATGGGTGTGTGTTACATTAGATTCACTAGTAGGAGTGAGAAAAACATCACGGGGTGGTGCGCGTTGTATGGGTGTGTGTTACATTACATTCACTACTAGGAGTGAGAAAAACATCACGGGGTGGTGCGCGTTGTATGGGTGTGTGTTACATTACATTCACTAGTAGGAGTGAGAAAAACATCACGGGGTGGTGCGCGTTGTATGGGTGTGTGTTACATTACATTCACTAGTAGGAGTGAGAAAAACATCACGGGGTGGTGCGCGTTGTATGGGTGTGTGTTACATTACATTCACTAGTAGGAGTGAGAAAAACATCACGGGGTGGTGCGCATTGTATGGGTGTGTGTTACATTACATTCACTAGTAGGAGTGAGAAAAACATCACGGGGTGGTGCGCATTGTATGGGTGTGTGTTACACTGGATTCACTAGTAGCAGTGAGAAAAACATCACGGGGTGGTGCGCATTGTATGGGTGTGTGTTACATTAGATTCACTAGTAGCAGTGAGAAAAACATCACGGGGTGGTGCGCATTGTATGGGTGTGTGTTACATTAGATTCACTAGTAGCAGTGAGAAAAACATCACAGGGTGGTGCGCATTGTATGGGTGTGTGTTACATTAGATTCACTAGTAGGAGTGAGAAAAACATCACGGGGTGGTGCGCATTGTATGGGTGTGTGTTACATTAGATTCACTAGTAGCAGTGAGAAAAACATCACGGGGTGGTGCGCATTTTATGGGTGTGTGTTACATTAGATTCACTAGTAGCAGTGAGAAAAACATCACGGGGTGGTGCGCATTGTATGGGTGTGTGTTACACTGGATTCACTAGTAGCAGTGAGAAAAACATCACGGGGTGGTGCGCATTGTATGGGTGTGTGTTACATTACATTCACTAGTAGCAGTGAGAAAAACATCACGGGGTGGTGCGCATTGTATGGGTGTGTGTTACATTACATTCACTAGTAGCAGTGAGAAAAACATCACGGGGTGGTGCGCATTGTATGGGTGTGTGTTACATTACGTTCACTAGTAGCAGTTAGAAAAACATCACGGGGTGGTGCGCATTGTATGGGTGTGTGTTACACTAGATTCACTAGTAGCAGTGAGAAAAACATCACGGGGTGGTGCGCATTGTATGGGTATGTGTTACATTACATTCACTAGTAGGAGTGAGAAAAACATCACGGGGTGGTGCGGATTGTATGGGTGTGTGTTACATTAGATTCACTAGTAGCAGTGAGAAAAACATCACGGGGTGGTGCGCATTGTATGGGTGTGTGTTACATTACATTCACTAGTAGGAGTGAGAAAAACATCACGGGGTGGTGCGCATTGTATGGGTGTGTGTTACATTACATTCACTAGTAGCAGTGAGAAAAACATCACGGGGTGGTGCGCATTGTATGGGTGTGTGTTACATTACATTCACTAGTAGCAGTGAGAAAAACATCACGGGGTGGTGCGCATTGTATGGGTGTGTGTTACATTAGATTCACTAGTAGCAGTGAGAAAAACATCACGGGGTGGTGCGCATTGTATGGGTGTGTGTTACATTAGATTCACTAGTAGCAGTGAGAAAAACATCACGGGGTGGTGCGCATTGTATGGGTGTGTGTTACATTACATTCACTAGTAGCAGTGAGAAAAACATCACGGGGTGGTGCGCATTGTATGGGTGTGTGTTACACTACATTCACTAGTAGCAGTGAGAAAAACATCACGGGGTGGTGCGCATTGTATGGGTGTGTGTTACATTACATTCACTAGTAGCAGTGAGAAAAACATCACGGGGTGGTGCGCATTGTATGGGTGTGTGTTACACTGGATTCACTAGTAGCAGTGAGAAAAACATCACGGGGTGGTGCGCATTGTAAGGGTGTGTGTTACATTACATTCATTAGTAGCAGTGAGAAAAACATCACGGGGTGGTGCGCATTGTATGGGTGTGTGTTACAATACATTCACTAGTAGCAGTGAGAAAAACATCACGGGGTGGTGCGCATTGTATGGGTGTGTGTTACATTGGATTCACTAGTAGCAGTGAGAAAAACATCACGGGGTAGTGCGCATTGTATGGGTGTGTGTTACACTGGATTCACTAGTAGCAGTGAGAAAAACATCACGGGGTGGTGAGCATTGTAAGGGTGTGTGTTACATTAGATTCACTAGTAGCAGTGAGAAAAACATCACGGGGTGGTGCGCATTGTATGGGTGTGTGTTACATTAGATTCACTAGTAGCAGTGAGAAAAACATCACAGGGTGGTGCGCATTGTATGGGTGTGTGTTACATTAGATTCACTAGTAGGAATGAGAAAAACATCACGGGGTGGTGCGCATTGTATGGGTGTGTGTTACATTAGATTCACTAGTAGCAGTGAGAAAAACATCACGGGGTGGTGCGCATTGTATGGGTGTGTGTTACATTAGATTCACTAGTAGCAGTGAGAAAAACATCACGGGGTGGTGCGCATTGTATGGGTGTGTGTTACATTAGATTCACTAGAAGGAGTGAGAAAAACATCACGGGGTGGTGCGCATTGTATGGGTGTGTGTTACATTAGATTCACTAGTAGCAGTGAGAAAAACATCACGGGGTGGTGCCCATTGTATGGGTGTGCGTTACATTAGATTCACTAGTAGCAGTGAGAAAAACATCACGGGGTGGTGCGCATTGTATGGGTGTGCGTTACTTTAGATTCACTAGTAGCAGTGAGAAAAACATCACGGGGTGGTGCGCATTGTATGGGTGTGTGTTACATTACATTCACTAGTAGCAGTGAGAAAAACATCACGGGGTGTTGCGCATTGTATGGGTGTGTGTTACATTAGATTCACTAGTAGCAGTGAGAAAAACATCACGGACTGGTGCGCATTGTATGGGTGTGTGTTACATTACATTCACTAGTAGCAGTGAGAAAAACATCACGGGGTGGTGCGCATTGTATGGGTGTGTGTTACATTACATTCACTAGTAGCAGTGAGAAAAACATCACGGGGTGGTGCGCATTGTATGGGTGTGTGTTACATTAGATTCACTAGTAGCAGTGAGAAAAACATCACGGGGTGGTGCGCATTGTATGGGTGTGTGTTACATTAGATTCACTAGTAGGAGTGAGAAAAACATCACGGTGTGGTGCGCATTGTATGGGTGTGTGTTACATTAGATTCACTAGTAGGAGTGAGAAAAACATCACGGGGTGGTGCGCATTGTATGGGTGTGTGTTACATTACATTCACTAGTAGGAGTGAGAAAAACATCACGGGGTGGTGCGCATTGTATGGGTGTGTGTTACATTAGATTCACTAGTAGGAGTGAGAAAAGCATCACGGGGTGGTGCGCATTGTATGGGTGTGTGTTACACTAGATTCACTAGTAGCAGTGAGAAAAACATCACGGGGTGGTGCGCATTGTATGGGTGTGTGTTACATTAGATTCACTAGTAGCAGTGAGAAAAACATCACGGGGTGGTGCGCATTGTATGGGTGTGTGTTACATTAGATTCACTAGTAGCAGTGAGAAAAACATTACGGGGTGGTGCGCATTGTATGGGTGTGTGTTACATTACATTCACTAGTAGCAGTGAGAAAAACATCACGGGGTGGTGCGCATTGTATGGGTGTGTGTTACATTAGATTCACTTGTAGCAGTGAGAAAAACATCACGGGGTGGTGCGCATTGTATGGGTGTGTGTTACATTAGATTCACTAGTAGGAGTGAGAAAATCATCACGGGGTGGTGCGCATTGTTTGGGTGTGTGTTACATTAGATTCACTAGTAGCAGTGACAAAAACATCACGGGGTGGTGCGCATTGTATGGGTGTGTGTTACATTAGATTCACTAGTAGCAGTGAGAAAAACATCGCGGGGTGGTGCGCCTTGTATGGGTGTGTGTTACATTAGATTCACTAGTAGCAGTGAGAAAAACATCACGGGGTGGTGCGCATTGTATGGGTGTGTGTTACATTACATTCACTAGTAGGAGTGAGAAAAACATCACGGGGTGGTGCGCATTGTATGGGTGTGTGTTACATTACATTCACTAGTAGCAGTGAGAAAAACATCACGGGGTGGTGCGCATTGTATGGGTGTGTGTTACATTAGATTCACTAGTAGCAGTGAGAAAAACATCACGGGGTGGTGCCCATTGTATGGGTGTGTGTTACATTAGATTCACTAGTAGCAGTGAGAAAAACATCACGGGGTGGTGCGCATTGTATGGGTGTGTGTTACATTACATTCAGTAGTAGCAGTGAGAAAAACATCACGGGGTGGTGCGCATTGTATGGGTGTGTGTTACATTAGATTCACTAGTAGCAGTGAGAAAAACATCACGGGGTGGTGCGCATTGTATGGGTGTGTGTTACATTAGATTCACTAGTAGCAGTGAGAAAAACATCACGGGGTGGTGCGCATTGTATGGGTGTGTGTTACACTAGATTCACTAGTAGCAGTGAGAAAAACATCACGGGGTGGTGCGCATTGTATGGGTGTGTGTTACACTAGATTCACTAGTAGCAGTGAGAAAAACATCACGTGGTGGTGCGCATTGTATGGGTGTGTGTTACACTAGATTCACTAGTAGCAGTGAGAAAAACATCACGGGGTGGTGCGCATTGTATGGGTGTGTGTTACATTAGATTCACTAGTAGCAGTGAGAAAAACATCACGGGGTGGTGCGCATTGTATGGGTGTGTGTTACATTAGATTCACTAGTAGCAGTGAGAAAAACATCACGGTGTGGTGCGCATTGTATGGGTGTGTGTTACATTACATTCACTAGTAGCAGTGAGAAAAACATCACGGGGTGGTGCGCATTGTATGGGTGTGTGTTACATTACATTCACTAGTAGCAGTGAGAAAAACATCACGGGGTGGTGCGCATTGTATGGGTGTGTGTTACATTACATTCACTAGTAGCAGTGAGAAAAACATCACGGGTTGGTGCGCATTGTATGGGTGTGTGTTACATTAGATTCACTAGTAGCAGTGAGAAAAACATCACGGGGTGGTGCGCATTGTATGGGTGTGTGTTACATTAGATTCACTAGTAGCAGTGAGAAAAACATCACGGGGTGGTGCGCATTGTATGGGTGTGTGTTACATTAGATTCACTAGTAGCAGTGAGAAAAACATCACGGGGTGGTGCGCATTGTATGGGTGTGTGTTACATTAGATTCACTAGTAGCAGTGAGAAAAACATCACGGGGTGGTGCGCATTGTATGGGTGTGTGTTACATTAGATTCACTAGTAGCAGTGAGAAAAACATCACGGGGTGGTGCGCATTGTATGGGTGTGTGTTACATTACATTCACTAGTAGCAGTGAGAAAAACATCACGGGGTGGTGCGCATTGTATGGGTGTGTGTTACACTACATTCACTAGTAGCAGTGAGAAAAACATCACGGGGTGGTGCGCATTGTATGGGTGTGTGTTACACTAGATTCACTAGTAGCAGTGAGAAAATCATCACGGGGTGGTGCGCATTGTATGGGTGTGTGTTACATTACATTCACTAGTAGCAGTGAGAAAAACATCACGGGGTGGTGCGCATTGTATGGGTGTGTGTTACATTACATTCACTAGTAGCAGTGAGAAAAACATCACGGGGTGGTGCGCATTGTATGGGTGTGTGTTACATTACATTCACTAGTAGCAGTGAGAAAAACATCACGGGGTGGTGCGCATTGTATGGGTGTGTGTTACATTAGATTCACTAGTAGCAGTGAGAAAAACATCACGGGGTGGTGCGCATTGTATGGGTGTGTGTTACATTAGATTCACTAGTAGCAGTGAGAAAAACATCACGGGGTGGTGCGCATTGTATGGGTGTGTGTTACATTACATTCACTAGTAGCAGTGAGAAAAACATCACGGGGTGGTGCGCATTGTATGGGTGTGTGTTACATTACATTCACTAGTAGCAGTGAGAAAAACATCACGGGGTGGTGCGCATTGTATGGGTGTGTGTTACACTACATTCACTAGTAGCAGTGAGAAAAACATCACGGGGTGGTGCGCATTGTATGGGTGTGTGTTACACTAGATTCACTAGTAGCAGTGAGAAAAACATCACGGGGTGGTGCGCGTTGTATGGGTGTGTGTTACACTAGATTCACTAGTAGCAGTGAGAAAATCATCACGGGGTGGTGCGCGTTGTTTGGGTGTGTGTTACATTACATTCACTAGTAGCTGAGAAAAACATCACGGGGTGGCGCGCATTGTATGGGTGTGTGTTACATTAGATTCACTAGTAGCAGTGAGAAAAACATCACGGGGTGGTGCGCATTGTATGGGTGTGTGTTACATTACATTCACTAGTAGGAGTGAGAAAAACATCACGGGGTGGTGCGCGTTGTATGGGTGTGTGTTACATTAGATTCACTAGTAGGAGTGAGAAAAACATCACGGGGTGGTGCGCGTTGTATGGGTGTGTGTTACATTACATTCACTACTAGGAGTGAGAAAAACATCACGGGGTGGTGCGCGTTGTATGGGTGTGTGTTACATTACATTCACTAGTAGGAGTGAGAAAAACATCACGGGGTGGTGCGCGTTGTATGGGTGTGTGTTACATTACATTCACTAGTAGGAGTGAGAAAAACATCACGGGGTGGTGCGCGTTGTATGGGTGTGTGTTACATTACATTCACTAGTAGGAGTGAGAAAAACATCACGGGGTGGTGCGCATTGTATGGGTGTGTGTTACATTACATTCACTAGTAGGAGTGAGAAAAACATCACGGGGTGGTGCGCATTGTATGGGTGTGTGTTACACTGGATTCACTAGTAGCAGTGAGAAAAACATCACGGGGTGGTGCGCATTGTATGGGTGTGTGTTACATTAGATTCACTAGTAGCAGTGAGAAAAACATCACGGGGTGGTGCGCATTGTATGGGTGTGTGTTACATTAGATTCACTAGTAGCAGTGAGAAAAACATCACAGGGTGGTGCGCATTGTATGGGTGTGTGTTACATTAGATTCACTAGTAGGAGTGAGAAAAACATCACGGGGTGGTGCGCATTGTATGGGTGTGTGTTACATTAGATTCACTAGTAGCAGTGAGAAAAACATCACGGGGTGGTGCGCATTTTATGGGTGTGTGTTACATTAGATTCACTAGTAGCAGTGAGAAAAACATCACGGGGTGGTGCGCATTGTATGGGTGTGTGTTACACTGGATTCACTAGTAGCAGTGAGAAAAACATCACGGGGTGGTGCGCATTGTATGGGTGTGTGTTACATTACATTCACTAGTAGCAGTGAGAAAAACATCACGGGGTGGTGCGCATTGTATGGGTGTGTGTTACATTACATTCACTAGTAGCAGTGAGAAAAACATCACGGGGTGGTGCGCATTGTATGGGTGTGTGTTACATTACGTTCACTAGTAGCAGTTAGAAAAACATCACGGGGTGGTGCGCATTGTATGGGTGTGTGTTACACTAGATTCACTAGTAGCAGTGAGAAAAACATCACGGGGTGGTGCGCATTGTATGGGTATGTGTTACATTACATTCACTAGTAGGAGTGAGAAAAACATCACGGGGTGGTGCGGATTGTATGGGTGTGTGTTACATTAGATTCACTAGTAGCAGTGAGAAAAACATCACGGGGTGGTGCGCATTGTATGGGTGTGTGTTACATTACATTCACTAGTAGGAGTGAGAAAAACATCACGGGGTGGTGCGCATTGTATGGGTGTGTGTTACATTACATTCACTAGTAGCAGTGAGAAAAACATCACGGGGTGGTGCGCATTGTATGGGTGTGTGTTACATTACATTCACTAGTAGCAGTGAGAAAAACATCACGGGGTGGTGCGCATTGTATGGGTGTGTGTTACATTAGATTCACTAGTAGCAGTGAGAAAAACATCACGGGGTGGTGCGCATTGTATGGGTGTGTGTTACATTAGATTCACTAGTAGCAGTGAGAAAAACATCACGGGGTGGTGCGCATTGTATGGGTGTGTGTTACATTACATTCACTAGTAGCAGTGAGAAAAACATCACGGGGTGGTGCGCATTGTATGGGTGTGTGTTACACTACATTCACTAGTAGCAGTGAGAAAAACATCACGGGGTGGTGCGCATTGTATGGGTGTGTGTTACATTACATTCACTAGTAGCAGTGAGAAAAACATCACGGGGTGGTGCGCATTGTATGGGTGTGTGTTACACTGGATTCACTAGTAGCAGTGAGAAAAACATCACGGGGTGGTGCGCATTGTAAGGGTGTGTGTTACATTACATTCATTAGTAGCAGTGAGAAAAACATCACGGGGTGGTGCGCATTGTATGGGTGTGTGTTACAATACATTCACTAGTAGCAGTGAGAAAAACATCACGGGGTGGTGCGCATTGTATGGGTGTGTGTTACATTGGATTCACTAGTAGCAGTGAGAAAAACATCACGGGGTAGTGCGCATTGTATGGGTGTGTGTTACACTGGATTCACTAGTAGCAGTGAGAAAAACATCACGGGGTGGTGAGCATTGTAAGGGTGTGTGTTACATTAGATTCACTAGTAGCAGTGAGAAAAACATCACGGGGTGGTGCGCATTGTATGGGTGTGTGTTACATTAGATTCACTAGTAGCAGTGAGAAAAACATCACAGGGTGGTGCGCATTGTATGGGTGTGTGTTACATTAGATTCACTAGTAGGAATGAGAAAAACATCACGGGGTGGTGCGCATTGTATGGGTGTGTGTTACATTAGATTCACTAGTAGCAGTGAGAAAAACATCACGGGGTGGTGCGCATTGTATGGGTGTGTGTTACATTAGATTCACTAGTAGCAGTGAGAAAAACATCACGGGGTGGTGCGCATTGTATGGGTGTGTGTTACATTAGATTCACTAGAAGGAGTGAGAAAAACATCACGGGGTGGTGCGCATTGTATGGGTGTGTGTTACATTAGATTCACTAGTAGCAGTGAGAAAAACATCACGGGGTGGTGCCCATTGTATGGGTGTGCGTTACATTAGATTCACTAGTAGCAGTGAGAAAAACATCACGGGGTGGTGCGCATTGTATGGGTGTGCGTTACTTTAGATTCACTAGTAGCAGTGAGAAAAACATCACGGGGTGGTGCGCATTGTATGGGTGTGTGTTACATTACATTCACTAGTAGCAGTGAAAAAAACATCACGGGGTGTTGCGCATTGTATGGGTGTGTGTTACATTAGATTCACTAGTAGCAGTGAGAAAAACATCAAGGACTGGTGCGCATTGTATGGGTGTGTGTTACATTACATTCACTAGTAGCAGTGAGAAAAACATCACGGGGTGGTGCGCATTGTATGGGTGTGTGTTACATTACATTCACTAGTAGCAGTGAGAAAAACATCACGGGGTGGTGCGCATTGTATGGGTGTGTGTTACATTAGATTCACTAGTAGCAGTGAGAAAAACATCACGGGGTGGTGCGCATTGTATGGGTGTGTGTTACATTAGATTCACTAGTAGGAGTGAGAAAAACATCACGGTGTGGTGCGCATTGTATGGGTGTGTGTTACATTAGATTCACTAGTAGGAGTGAGAAAAACATCACGGGGTGGTGCGCATTGTATGGGTGTGTGTTACATTACATTCACTAGTAGGAGTGAGAAAAACATCACGGGGTGGTGCGCATTGTATGGGTGTGTGTTACATTAGATTCACTAGTAGGAGTGAGAAAAGCATCACGGGGTGGTGCGCATTGTATGGGTGTGTGTTACACTAGATTCACTAGTAGCAGTGAGAAAAACATCACGGGGTGGTGCGCATTGTATGGGTGTGTGTTACATTAGATTCACTAGTAGCAGTGAGAAAAACATCACGGGGTGGTGCGCATTGTATGGGTGTGTGTTACATTAGATTCACTAGTAGCAGTGAGAAAAACATTACGGGGTGGTGCGCATTGTATGGGTGTGTGTTACATTACATTCACTAGTAGCAGTGAGAAAAACATCACGGGGTGGTGCGCATTGTATGGGTGTGTGTTACATTAGATTCACTTGTAGCAGTGAGAAAAACATCACGGGGTGGTGCGCATTGTATGGGTGTGTGTTACATTAGATTCACTAGTAGGAGTGAGAAAATCATCACGGGGTGGTGCGCATTGTTTGGGTGTGTGTTACATTAGATTCACTAGTAGCAGTGACAAAAACATCACGGGGTGGTGCGCATTGTATGGGTGTGTGTTACATTAGATTCACTAGTAGCAGTGAGAAAAACATCGCGGGGTGGTGCGCCTTGTATGGGTGTGTGTTACATTAGATTCACTAGTAGCAGTGAGAAAAACATCACGGGGTGGTGCGCATTGTATGGGTGTGTGTTACATTACATTCACTAGTAGGAGTGAGAAAAACATCACGGGGTGGTGCGCATTGTATGGGTGTGTGTTACATTACATTCACTAGTAGCAGTGAGAAAAACATCACGGGGTGGTGCGCATTGTATGGGTGTGTGTTACATTAGATTCACTAGTAGCAGTGAGAAAAACATCACGGGGTGGTGCCCATTGTATGGGTGTGTGTTACATTAGATTCACTAGTAGCAGTGAGAAAAACATCACGGGGTGGTGCGCATTGTATGGGTGTGTGTTACATTACATTCAGTAGTAGCAGTGAGAAAAACATCACGGGGTGGTGCGCATTGTATGGGTGTGTGTTACATTAGATTCACTAGTAGCAGTGAGAAAAACATCACGGGGTGGTGCGCATTGTATGGGTGTGTGTTACATTACATTCACTAGTAGCAGTGAGAAAAACATCACGGGGTGGTGCGCATTGTATGGGTGTGTGTTACACTGGATTCACTAGTAGCAGTGAGAAAAACATCACGGGGTGGTGCGCATTGTAAGGGTGTGTGTTACATTACATTCATTAGTAGCAGTGAGAAAAACATCACGGGGTGGTGCGCATTGTATGGGTGTGTGTTACATTGGATTCACTAGTAGCAGTGAGAAAAACATCACGGGGTGGTGCGCATTGTATGGGTGTGTGTTACACTGGATTCACTAGTAGCAGTGAGAAAAACATCACGGGGTGGTGCGCATTGTATGGGTGTGTGTTACATTAGATTCACTAGTAGCAGTGAGAAAAACATCACAGGGTGGTGCGCATTGTATGGGTGTGTGTTACATTAGATTCACTAGTAGGAATGAGAAAAACATCACGGGGTGGTGCGCATTGTATGGGTGTGTGTTACATTAGATTCACTAGTAGCAGTGAGAAAAACATCACGGGGTGGTGCGCATTGTATGGGTGTGTGTTACATTAGATTCACTAGTAGCAGTGAGAAAAACATCACGGGGTGGTGCGCATTGTATGGGTGTGTGTTACATTAGATTCACTAGAAGGAGTGAGAAAAACATCACGGGGTGGTGCGCATTGTATGGGTGTGTGTTACATTAGATTCACTAGTAGCAGTGAGAAAAACATCACGGGGTGGTGCCCATTGTATGGGTGTGCGTTACATTAGATTCACTAGTAGCAGTGAGAAAAACATCACGGGGTGGTGCGCATTGTATGGGTGTGCGTTACTTTAGATTCACTAGTAGCAGTGAGAAAAACATCACGGGGTGGTGCGCATTGTATGGGTGTGTGTTACATTACATTCACTAGTAGCAGTGAGAAAAACATCACGGGGTGTTGCGCATTGTATGGGTGTGTGTTACATTAGATTCACTAGTAGCAGTGAGAAAAACATCACGGACTGGTGCGCATTGTATGGGTGTGTGTTACATTACATTCACTAGTAGCAGTGAGAAAAACATCACGGGGTGGTGCGCATTGTATGGGTGTGTGTTACATTACATTCACTAGTAGCAGTGAGAAAAACATCACGGGGTGGTGCGCATTGTATGGGTGTGTGTTACATTAGATTCACTAGTAGCAGTGAGAAAAACATCACGGGGTGGTGCGCATTGTATGGGTGTGTGTTACATTAGATTCACTAGTAGGAGTGAGAAAAACATCACGGTGTGGTGCGCATTGTATGGGTGTGTGTTACATTAGATTCACTAGTAGGAGTGAGAAAAACATCACGGGGTGGTGCGCATTGTATGGGTGTGTGTTACATTACATTCACTAGTAGGAGTGAGAAAAACATCACGGGGTGGTGCGCATTGTATGGGTGTGTGTTACATTAGATTCACTAGTAGGAGTGAGAAAAGCATCACGGGGTGGTGCGCATTGTATGGGTGTGTGTTACACTAGATTCACTAGTAGCAGTGAGAAAAACATCACGGGGTGGTGCGCATTGTATGGGTGTGTGTTACATTAGATTCACTAGTAGCAGTGAGAAAAACATCACGGGGTGGTGCGCATTGTATGGGTGTGTGTTACATTAGATTCACTAGTAGCAGTGAGAAAAACATTACGGGGTGGTGCGCATTGTATGGGTGTGTGTTACATTACATTCACTAGTAGCAGTGAGAAAAACATCACGAGGTGGTGCGCATTGTATGGGTGTGTGTTACATTAGATTCACTTGTAGCAGTGAGAAAAACATCACGGGGTGGTGCGCATTGTATGGGTGTGTGTTACATTAGATTCACTAGTAGGAGTGAGAAAATCATCACGGGGTGGTGCGCATTGTTTGGGTGTGTGTTACATTAGATTCACTAGTAGCAGTGACAAAAACATCACGGGGTGGTGCGCATTGTATGGGTGTGTGTTACATTAGATTCACTAGTAGCAGTGAGAAAAACATCGCGGGGTGGTGCGCCTTGTATGGGTGTGTGTTACATTAGATTCACTAGTAGCAGTGAGAAAAACATCACGGGGTGGTGCGCATTGTATGGGTGTGTGTTACATTACATTCACTAGTAGGAGTGAGAAAAACATCACGGGGTGGTGCGCATTGTATGGGTGTGTGTTACATTACATTCACTAGTAGCAGTGAGAAAAACATCACGGGGTGGTGCGCATTGTATGGGTGTGTGTTACATTAGATTCACTAGTAGCAGTGAGAAAAACATCACGGGGTGGTGCCCATTGTATGGGTGTGTGTTACATTAGATTCACTAGTAGCAGTGAGAAAAACATCACGGGGTGGTGCGCATTGTATGGGTGTGTGTTACATTACATTCAGTAGTAGCAGTGAGAAAAACATCACGGGGTGGTGCACATTGTATGGGTGTGTGTTACATTAGATTCACTAGTAGCAGTGAGAAAAACATCACGGGGTGGTGCGCATTGTATGGGTGTGTGTTACATTACATTCACTAGTAGCAGTGAGAAAAACATCACGGGGTGGTGCGCATTGTATGGGTGTGTGTTACACTGGATTCACTAGTAGCAGTGAGAAAAACATCACGGGGTGGTGCGCATTGTAAGGGTGTGTGTTACATTACATTCATTAGTAGCAGTGAGAAAAACATCACGGGGTGGTGCGCATTGTATGGGTGTGTGTTACATTGGATTCACTAGTAGCAGTGAGAAAAACATCACGGGGTGGTGCGCATTGTATGGGTGTGTGTTACACTGGATTCACTAGTAGCAGTGAGAAAAACATCACGGGGTGGTGCGCATTGTATGGGTGTGTGTTACATTAGATTCACTAGTAGCAGTGAGAAAAACATCACGGGGTGGTGCGCATTGTATGGGTGTGTGTTACATTAGATTCACTAGTAGCAGTGAGAAAAACATCACAGGGTGGTGCGTGTATGGGTGTGTGTTACATTAGATTCACTAGTAGGAGTGAGAAAATCATCACGGGGTGGTGCGCATTGTATGGGTGTGTGTTACATTAGATTCACTAGTAGGAGTGAGAAAATCATCACGGGGTGGTGCGCATTGTATGGGTGTGTGTTACATTACATTCACTAGTAGCAGTGAGAAAAACATCACGGGGTGGTGCGCATTGTATGGGTGTGTGTTACATTAGATTCACTAGTAGGAGTGAGAAAAACATCACGGGGTGGTGCGCATTGTATGGGTGTGTGTTACATTAGATTCACTAGTAGGAGTGAGAAAAACATCACGGGGTGGTGCGCATTGTATGGGTGTGTGTTACATTACATTCACTAGT
This sequence comes from Cavia porcellus, assembly GCF_034190915.1. NCBI lineage: Eukaryota > Metazoa > Chordata > Mammalia > Rodentia > Caviidae > Cavia > Cavia porcellus. Next base: position 14,243 of record NW_026947854.1, on the reverse strand, counting down.
AGGAGTGAGAAAAACATCACGGGGTGGTGCGCATTGTATGGGTGTGTGTTACATTAGATTCACTAGTAGGAGTGAGAAAAACATCACGGGGTGGTGCGCATTGTATGGGTGTGTGTTACATTAGATTCACTATTAGGAGTGAGAAAAACATCACGGGGTGGTGCGCATTGTATGGGTGTGTGTTACATTAGATTCACTAGTAGGAGTGAGAAAAACATCACGGGGTGGTGCGCATTGTATGGGTGTGTGTTACATTAGATTCACTAGTAGGAGTGAGAAAAACATCACGGGGTGGTGCGCATTGTATGGGTGTGTGTTACATTAGATTCACTAGTAGGAGTGAGAAAAACATCACGGGGTCGTGCGCATTGTATGGGTGTGTGTTACATTAGATTCACTAGTAGCAGTGAGAAAAACATCACGGGGTGGTGCGCATTGTATGGGTGTGTGTTACATTAGATACACTAGTAGCAGTGAGAAAAACATCACCGGGGTGGTGCGCATTGTATGGGTGTGTGTTACATTACATTCACTAGTAGCAGTGAGAAAAACATCACGGGGTGGTGCGCATTGTATGGGTGTGTGTTACATTACATTCACTAGTAGCAGTGAGAAAAACATCACGGGGTGGTGCGCATTGTATGGGTGTGTGTTACACTACATTCACTAGTAGCAGTGAGAAAAACATCACGGGGTGGTGCGCATTGTATGGGTGTGTGTTACACTACATTCACTAGTAGCAGTGAGAAAAACATCACGGGGTGGTGCGCATTGTATGGGTGTGTGTTACACTACATTCACTAGTAGCAGTGAGAAAAACATCACGGGGTGGTGCGCATTGTATGGGTGTGTGTTACACTAGATTCACTAGTAGCAGTGAGAGAAACATCACGGGGTGGTGCGCATTGTATGGGTGTGTGTTACATTAGATTCACTAGTAGCAGTGAGAGAAACATCACGGGGTGGTGCGCATTGTATGGGTGTGTGTTACATTAGATTCACTAGTAGCAGTGAGAAAAACATCACGGGGTGGTGCGCATTGTATGGGTGTGTGTTACATTGCATTCACTAGTAGCAGTGAGAAAAACATCACGGGGTGGTGCGCATTGTATGGGTGTGTGTTACATTGCATTCACTAGTAGCAGTGAGAAAAACATCACGGGGTGGTGCGCATTGTATGGGTGTGTGTTACATTGCATTCACTAGTAGCAGTGAGAAAAACATCACGGGGTGGTGCGCATTGTATGGGTGTGTGTTACATTAGATTCACTAGTAGCAGTGAGAAAAACATCACGGGGTGGTGCGCATTGTATGGGTGTGTGTTACATTAGATTCACTAGTAGCAGTGAGAAAAACATCACGGGGTGGTGCGCATTGTATGGGTGTGTGTTACATTAGATTCACTAGTAGCAGTGAGAAAAACATCACGGGGTGGTGCGCATTGTATGGGTGTGTGTTACATTAGATTCACTAGTAGCAGTGAGAAAAACATCACGGGGTGGTGCGCATTGTATGGGTGTGTGTTACATTAGATTCACTAGTAGCAGTGAGAAAAACATCACGGGGTGGTGCGCATTGTATGGGTGTGTGTTACATTAGATTCACTAGTAGCAGTGAGAAAAACATCACGGGGTGGTGCGCATTGTATGGGTGTGTGTTACATTAGATTCACTAGTAGCAGTGAGAAAAACATCACGGGGTGGTGCGCATTGTATGGGTGTGTGTTACATTAGATTCACTAGTAGCAGTGAGAAAAACATCACGGGGTGGTGCGCATTGTATGGGTGTGTGTTACATTAGATTCACTAGTAGCAGTGAGAAAAACATCACGGGGTGGTGCGCATTGTATGGGTGTGTGTTACATTAGATTCACTAGTAGCAGTGAGAAAAACATCACGGGGTGGTGCGCATTGTATGGGTGTGTGTTACATTAGATTCACTAGTAGCAGTGAGAAAAACATCACGGAGTGGTGCGCATTGTATGGGTGTGTGTTACACTAGATTCACTAGTAGCAGTGAGAAAAACATCACGGGGTGGTGCGCATTGTATGGGTGTGTGTTACACTAGATTCACTAGTAGCAGTGAGAAAAACATCACGGGGTGGTGCGCATTGTATGGGTGTGTGTTACATTACATTCACTAGTAGCAGTGAGAAAAACATCACGGGGTGGTGCGCATTGTATGGGTGTGTGTTACATTAGCATTCACTAGTAGCAGTGAGAAAAACATCACGGGGTGGTGCGCATTGTATGGGTGTGTGTTACATTAGATTCACTAGTAGCAGTGAGAAAAACATCACGGGGGTGCGCATTGTATGGGTGTGTGTTACATTAGATTCACTAGTAGGAGTGAGAAAATCATCACGGGTGGTGCGCATTGTATGGGTGTGTGTTACATTAGATTCACTAGTAGCAGTGAGAAAAACATCACGGGGTGGTGCGCATTGTATGGGTGTGTGTTACATTAGATTCACTAGTAGCAGTGAGAAAAACATCACGGGGTGGTGCGCATTGTATGGGTGTGTGTTACATTAGATTCACTAGTAGCAGTGAGAAAAACATCACGGGGTGGTGCGCATTGTATGGGTGTGTGTTACATTAGATTCACTAGTAGCAGTGAGAAAAACATCACGGGGTGGTGCGCATTGTATGGGTGTGTGTTACATTAGATTCACTAGTAGCAGTGAGAAAAACATCACGGGGTGGTGCGCATTGTATGGGTGTGTGTTACATTAGATTCACTAGTAGCAGTGAGAAAAACATCACGGGGTGGTGCGCATTGTATGGGTGTGTGTTACATTACATTCACTAGTAGCAGTGAGAAAAACATCACGGGGTGGTGCGCATTGTATGGGTGTGTGTTACATTACATTCACTAGTAGCAGTGAGAAAAACATCACGGGGTGGTGCGCATTGTATGGGTGTGTGTTACATTACATTCACTAGTAGCAGTGAGAAAAACATCACGGGGTGGTGCGCATTGTATGGGTGTGTGTTACATTAGATTCACTAGTAGCAGTGAGAAAAACATCACGGGGTGGTGCGCATTGTATGGGTGTGTGTTACACTAGATTCACTAGTAGCAGTGAGAAAAACATCACGGGGTGGTGCGCATTGTATGGGTGTGTGTTATACTAGATTCACTAGTAGCAGTGAGAAAAACATCACGGGGTGGTGCGCATTGTATGGGTGTGTGTTACATTAGATTCACTAGTAGCAGTGAGAAAAACATCACGGGGTGGTGCGCATTGTATGGGTGTGTGTTACATTAGATTCACTAGTAGCAGTGAGAAAAACATCACGGGGTGGTGCGCATTGTATGGGTGTGTGTTACATTAGATTCACTAGTAGCAGTGAGAAAAACATCACGGGGTGGTGCGCATTGTATGGGTGTGTGTTACATTAGATTCACTAGTAGCAGTGAGAAAAACATCACGGGGTGGTGCGCATTGTATGGGTGTGTGTTACATTAGATTCACTAGTAGCAGTGAGAAAAACATCACGGGGTGGTGCGCATTGTATGGGTGTGTGTTACATTAGATTCACTAGTAGCAGTGAGAAAAACATCACGGGGTGGTGCGCATTGTATGGGTGTGTGTTACATTACATTCACTAGTAGCAGTGAGAAAAACATCACGGGGTGGTGCGCATTGTATGGGTGTGTGTTACATTAGATTCACTAGTAGCAGTGAGAAAAACATCACGGGGTGGTGCGCATTGTATGGGTGTGTGTTACATTAGATTCACTAGTAGCAGTGAGAAAAACATCACGGGGTGGTGCGCATTGTATGGGTGTGTGTTACATTAGCATTCACTAGTAGCAGTGAGAAAAACATCACGGGGTGGTGCGCATTGTATGGGTGTGTGTTACATTGCATTCACTACTAGCAGTGAGAAAAACATCACGGGGTGGTGCGCATTGTATGGGTGTGTGTTACATTAGATTCACTAGTAGCAGTGAGAAAAACATCACGGGGTGGTGCGCATTGTATGGGTGTGTGTTACATTAGATTCACTAGTAGCAGTGAGAAAAACATCACGGGGTGGTGCGCATTGTATGGGTGTGTGTTACATTAGATTCACTAGTAGCAGTGAGAAAAACATCACGGGGTGGTGCGCATTGTATGGGTGTGTGTTACATTAGATTCACTAGTAGCAGTGAGAAAAACATCACGGGGTGGTGCGCATTGTATGGGTGTGTGTTACATTAGATTCACTAGTAGCAGTGAGAAAAACATCACGGGGTGGTGCGCATTGTATGGGTGTGTGTTACATTAGATTCACTAGTAGCAGTGAGAAAAACATCACGGGGTGGTGCGCATTGTATGGGTGTGTGTTACATTAGATTCACTAGTAGCAGTGAGAAAAACATCACGGGGTGGTGCGCATTGTATGGGTGTGTGTTACATTAGATTCACTAGTAGCAGTGAGAAAAACATCACGGGGTGGTGCGCATTGTATGGGTGTGTGTTACATTAGATTCACTAGTAGCAGTGAGAAAAACATCACGGGGTGGTGAGCATTGTATGGGTGTGTGTTACATTAGATTCACTAGTAGCAGTGAGAAAAACATCACGGGGTGGTGCGCATGGTATGGGTGTGTGTTACATTAGATTCACTAGTAGCAGTGAGAAAAACATCACGGGGTGGTGCGCATTGTATGGGTGTGTGTTACATTAGATTCACTAGTAGCAGTGAGAAAAACATCACGGGGTGGTGCGCATTGTATGGGTGTGTGTTACATTAGATTCACTAGTAGCAGTGAGAAAAACATCACGGAGTGGTGCGCATTGTATGGGTGTGTGTTACACTAGATTCACTAGTAGCAGTGAGAAAAACATCACGGGGTGGTGCGCATTGTATGGGTGTGTGTTACACTAGATTCACTAGTAGCAGTGAGAAAAACATCACGGGGTGGTGCGCATTGTATGGGTGTGTGTTACATTACATTCACTAGTAGCAGTGAGAAAAACATCACGGGGTGGTGCGCATTGTATGGGTGTGTGTTACATTAGATTCACTAGTAGCAGTGAGAAAAACATCACGGGGTGGTGCGCATTGTATGGGTGTGTGTTACATTAGATTCACTAGTAGCAGTGAGAAAAACATCACGGGGTGGTGCGCATTGTATGGGTGTGTGTTACATTAGATTCACTAGTAGGAGTGAGAAAATCATCACGGGGTGGTGCGCATTGTATGGGTGTGTGTTACATTAGATTCACTAGTAGCAGTGAGAAAAACATCACGGGGTGGTGCGCATTGTATGGGTGTGTGTTACATTAGATTCACTAGTAGCAGTGAGAAAAACATCACGGGGTGGTGCGCATTGTATGGGTGTGTGTTACATTAGATTCACTAGTAGCAGTGAGAAAAACATCACGGGGTGGTGCGCATTGTATGGGTGTGTGTTACATTAGATTCACTAGTAGCAGTGAGAAAAACATCACGGGGTGGTGCGCATTGTATGGGTGTGTGTTACATTAGATTCACTAGTAGCAGTGAGAAAAACATCACGGGGTGGTGCGCATTGTATGGGTGTGTGTTACATTACATTCACTAGTAGCAGTGAGAAAAACATCACGGGGTGGTGCGCATTGTATGGGTGTGTGTTACATTACATTCACTTGTAGCAGTGAGAAAAACATCACGGGGTGGTGCGCATTGTATGGGTGTGTGTTACATTACATTCACTAGTAGCAGTGAGAAAAACATCACGGGGTGGTGCGCATTGTATGGGTGTGTGTTACATTACATTCACTAGTAGCAGTGAGAAAAACATCACGGGGTGGTGCGCATTGTATGGGTGTGTGTTACATTAGATTCACTAGTAGCAGTGAGGAGAAACATCACGGGGTGGTGCGCATTGTATGGGTGTGTGTTACATTAGATTCACTAGTAGCAGTGAGAAAAACATCACGGGGTGGTGCGCATTGTATGGGTGTGTGTTACATTACATTCACTAGTAGCAGTGAGAAAAACATCACGGGGTGGTGCGCATTGTATGGGTGTGTGTTACACTAGATTCACTAGTAGCAGTGAGAAAAACATCACGGGGTGGTGCGCATTGTATGGGTGTGTGTTACACTAGATTCACTAGTAGCAGTGAGAAAAACATCACGGGGTGGTGCGCATTGTATGGGTGTGTGTTACACTAGATTCACTAGTAGCAGTGAGAAAAACATCACGGGGTGGTGCGCATTGTATGGGTGTGTGTTACATTAGATTCACTAGTAGCAGTGAGAAAAACATAACGGGGTGGTGCGCATTGTATGGGTGTGTGTTACATTAGATTCACTAGTAGCAGTGAGAAAAACATCACGGGGTGGTGCGCATTGTATGGGTGTGTGTTACATTAGATTCACTAGTAGCAGTGAGAAACATCACGGGGTGGTGCGCATTGTATGGGTGTGTGTTACATTACATTCACTAGTAGCACTGAGAAAAACATCACGGGGTGGTGCGCATTGTATGGGTGTGTGTTACATTAGATTCACTAGTAGGAGTGAGCAAAACATCACGGGTGGTGCGCATTGTATGGGTGTGTGTTACATTAGATTCACTAGTAGCAGTGAGAAAAACATCACGGGGTGGTGCGCATTGTATGGGTGTGTGTTACATTAGATTCACTAGTAGGAGTGAGAAAATCATCACGGGGTGGTGCGCATTGTATGGGTGTGTGTTACATTAGATTCACTAGTAGGAGTGAGAAAATCATCACGGGGTGGTGCGCATTGTATGGGTGTGTGTTACATTACATTCACTAGTAGCAGTGAGAAAAACATCACGGGGTGGTGCGCATTGTATGGGTGTGTGTTACATTAGATTCACTAGTAGGAGTGAGAAAAACATCACGGGGTGGTGCGCATTGTATGGGTGTGTGTTACATTACATTCACTAGTAGGAGTGAGAAAAACATCACGGGGGTGGTGCGCATTGTATGGGTGTGTGTTACATTACATTCACTACTAGGAGTGAGAAAAACATCACGGGGTGGTGCGCATTGTATGGGTGTGTGTTACATTAGATTCACTAGTAGGAGTGAGAAAAACATCACGGGGTGGTGCGCATTGTATGGGTGTGTGTTACATTAGATTCACTATTAGGAGTGAGAAAAACATCACGGGGTGGTGCGCATTGTATGGGTGTGTGTTACATTAGATTCACTAGTAGCAGTGAGAAAAACATCACGGGGTGGTGCGCATTGTATGGGTGTGTGTTACATTAGATTCACTAGTAGCAGTGAGAAAAACATCACGGGGTGGTGCGCATTGTATGGGTGTGTGTTACATTAGATTCACTAGTAGGAGTGAGAAAAACATCACGGGGTCGTGCGCATTGTATGGGTGTGTGTTACATTAGATTCACTAGTAGCAGTGAGAAAAACATCACGGGGTGGTGCGCATTGTATGGGTGTGTGTTACATTAGATACACTAGTAGCAGTGAGAAAAACATCACCGGGTGGTGCGCATTGTATGGGTGTGTGTTACATTACATTCACTAGTAGCAGTGAGAAAAACATCACGGGGTGGTGCGCATTGTATGGGTGTGTGTTACACTACATTCACTAGTAGCAGTGAGAAAAACATCACGGGGTGGTGCGCATTGTATGGGTGTGTGTTACACTACATTCACTAGTAGCAGTGAGAAAAACATCACGGGGTGGTGCGCATTGTATGGGTGTGTGTTACACTACATTCACTAGTAGCAGTGAGAAAAACATCACGGGGTGGTGCGCATTGTATGGGTGTGTGTTACACTACATTCACTAGTAGCAGTGAGAAAAACATCACGGGGTGGTGCGCATTGTATGGGTGTTCGTTACACTAGATTCACTAGTAGCAGTGAGAGAAACATCACGGGGTGGTGCGCATTGTATGGGTGTGTGTTACATTAGATTCACTAGTAGCAGTGAGAGAAACATCACGGGGTGGTGCGCATTGTATGGGTGTGTGTTACATTAGATTCACTAGTAGCAGTGAGAAAAACATCACGGGGTGGTGCGCATTGTATGGGTGTGTGTTACATTGCATTCACTAGTAGCAGTGAGAAAAACATCACGGGGTGGTGCGCATTGTATGGGTGTGTGTTACATTGCATTCACTAGTAGCAGTGAGAAAAACATCACGGGGTGGTGCGCATTGTATGGGTGTGTGTTACATTGCATTCACTACTAGCAGTGAGAAAAACATCACGGGGTGGTGCGCATTGTATGGGTGTGTGTTACATTAGATTCACTAGTAGCAGTGAGAAAAACATCACGGGGTGGTGCGCATTGTATGGGTGTGTGTTACATTAGATTCACTAGTAGCAGTGAGAAAAACATCACGGGGTGGTGCGCATTGTATGGGTGTGTGTTACATTAGATTCAGTAGTAGCAGTGAGAAAAACATCACGGGGTGGTGCGCATTGTATGGGTGTGTGTTACATTAGATTCACTAGTAGCAGTGAGAAAAACATCACGGGGTGGTGCGCATTGTATGGGTGTGTGTTACATTAGATTCACTAGTAGCAGTGAGAAAAACATCACGGGGTGGTGCGCATTGTATGGGTGTGTGTTACATTAGATTCACTAGTAGCAGTGAGAAAAACATCACGGGGTGGTGCGCATTGTATGGGTGTGTGTTACATTAGATTCACTAGTAGCAGTGAGAAAAACATCACGGGGTGGTGAGCATTGTATGGGTGTGTGTTACATTAGATTCACTAGTAGCAGTGAGAAAAACATCACGGGGTGGTGCGCATGTATGGGTGTGTGTTACATTAGATTCACTAGTAGCAGTGAGAAAAACATCACGGGGTGGTGCGCATTGTATGGGTGTGTGTTACATTAGATTCACTAGTAGCAGTGAGAAAAACATCACGGGGTGGTGCGCATTGTATGGGTGTGTGTTACATTAGATTCACTAGTAGCAGTGAGAAAAACATCACGGAGTGGTGCGCATTGTATGGGTGTGTGTTACACTAGATTCACTAGTAGCAGTGAGAAAAACATCACGGGGTGGTGCGCATTGTATGGGTGTGTGTTACACTAGATTCACTAGTAGCAGTGAGAAAAACATCACGGGGTGGTGCGCATTGTATGGGTGTGTGTTACATTACATTCACTAGTAGCAGTGAGAAAAACATCACGGGGTGGTGCGCATTGTATGGGTGTGTGTTACATTGCATTCACTAGTAGCAGTGAGAAAAACATCACGGGGTGGTGCGCATTGTATGGGTGTGTGTTACATTAGATTCACTAGTAGCAGTGAGAAAAACATCACGGGGTGGTGCGCATTGTATGGGTGTGTGTTACATTAGATTCACTAGTAGGAGTGAGAAAATCATCACGGGGTGGTGCGCATTGTATGGGTGTGTGTTACATTAGATTCACTAGTAGCAGTGAGAAAAACATCACGGGGTGGTGCGCATTGTATGGGTGTGTGTTACATTAGATTCACTAGTAGCAGTGAGAAAAACATCACGGGGTGGTGCGCATTGTATGGGTGTGTGTTACATTAGATTCACTAGTAGCAGTGAGAAAAACATCACGGGGTGGTGCGCATTGTATGGGTGTGTGTTACATTAGATTCACTAGTAGCAGTGAGAAAAACATCACGGGGTGGTGCGCATTGTATGGGTGTGTGTTACATTAGATTCACTAGTAGCAGTGAGAAAAACATCACGGGGTGGTGCGCATTGTATGGGTGTGTGTTACATTACATTCACTAGTAGCAGTGAGAAAAACATCACGGGGTGGTGCGCATTGTATGGGTGTGTGTTACATTACATTCACTTGTAGCAGTGAGAAAAACATCACGGGGTGGTGCGCATTGTATGGGTGTGTGTTACATTACATTCACTAGTAGCAGTGAGAAAAACATCACGGGGTGGTGCGCATTGTATGGGTGTGTGTTACATTACATTCACTAGTAGCAGTGAGAAAAACATCACGGGGTGGTGCGCATTGTATGGGTGTGTGTTACACAAGATTCACTAGTAGCAGTGAGAAAAACATCACGGGGTGGTGCGCATTGTATGGGTGTGTGTTACACTAGATTCACTAGTAGCAGTGAGAAAAACATCACGGGGTGGTGCGCATTGTATGGGTGTGTGTTATACTAGATTCACTAGTAGCAGTGAGAAAAACATCACGGGGTGGTGCGCATTGTATGGGTGTGTGTTACATTAGATTCACTAGTAGCAGTGAGAAAAACATCACGGGGTGGTGCGCATTGTATGGGTGTGTGTTACATTAGATTCACTAGTAGCAGTGAGAAAAACATCACGGGGTGGTGCGCATTGCATGGGTGTGTGTTACATTAGATTCACTAGTAGCAGTGAGAAAAACATCACGGGGTGGTGCGCATTGTATGGGTGTGTGTTACATTAGATTCACTAGTAGCAGTGAGAAAAACATCACGGGGTGGTGCGCATTGTATGGGTGTGTGTTACATTAGATTCACTAGTAGCAGTGAGAAAAACATCACGGGGTGGTGCGCATTGTATGGGTGTGTGTTACATTAGATTCACTAGTACCAGTGAGAAAAACATCACGGGGTGGTGCGCATTGTATGGGTGTGTGTTACATTAGATTCACTAGTAGCAGTGAGAAAAACATCACGGGGTGGTGCGCATTGTATGGGTGTGTGTTACATTAGATTCACTAGTAGCAGTGAGAAAAACATCACGGGGTGGTGCGCATTGTATGGGTGTGTGTTACATTGCATTCACTAGTAGCAGTGAGAAAAACATCACGGGGTGGTGCGCATTGTATGGGTGTGTGTTACATTGCATTCACTAGTAGCAGTGAGAAAAACATCACGGGGTGGTGCGCATTGTATGGGTGTGTGTTACATTGCATTCACTACTAGCAGTGAGAAAAACATCACGGGGTGGTGCGCATTGTATGGGTGTGTGTTACATTAGATTCACTAGTAGCAGTGAGAAAAACATCACGGGGTGGTGCGCATTGTATGGGTGTGTGTTACATTAGATTCACTAGTAGCAGTGAGAAAAACATCACGGGGTGGTGCGCATTGTATGGGTGTGTGTTACATTAGATTCACTAGTAGCAGTGAGAAAAACATCACGGGGTGGTGCGCATTGTATGGGTGTGTGTTACATTAGATTCACTAGTAGCAGTGAGAAAAACATCACGGGGTGGTGCGCATTGTATGGGTGTGTGTTACATTAGATTCACTAGTAGCAGTGAGAAAAACATCACGGGGTGGTGCGCATTGTATGGGTGTGTGTTACATTAGATTCACTAGTAGCAGTGAGAAAAACATCACGGGGTGGTGCGCATTGTATGGGTGTGTGTTACATTAGATTCACTAGTAGCAGTGAGAAAAACATCACGGGGTGGTGCGCATTGTATGGGTGTGTGTTACATTAGATTCACTAGTAGCAGTGAGAAAAACATCACGGGGTGGTGCGCATTGTATGGGTGTGTGTTACATTAGATTCACTAGTAGCAGTGAGAAAAACATCACGGGGTGGTGAGCATTGTATGGGTGTGTGTTACATTAGATTCACTAGTAGCAGTGAGAAAAACATCACGGGGTGGTGCGCATGGTATGGGTGTGTGTTACATTAGATTCACTAGTAGCAGTGAGAAAAACATCACGGGGTGGTGCGCATTGTATGGGTGTGTGTTACATTAGATTCACTAGTAGCAGTGAGAAAAACATCACGGGGTGGTGCGCATTGTATGGGTGTGTGTTACATTAGATTCACTAGTAGCAGTGAGAAAAACATCACGGAGTGGTGCGCATTGTATGGGTGTGTGTTACACTAGATTCACTAGTAGCAGTGAGAAAAACATCACGGGGTGGTGCGCATTGTATGGGTGTGTGTTACACTAGATTCACTAGTAGCAGTGAGAAAAACATCACGGGGTGGTGCGCATTGTATGGGTGTGTGTTACATTACATTCACTAGTAGCAGTGAGAAAAACATCACGGGGTGGTGCGCATTGTATGGGTGTGTGTTACATTAGATTCACTAGTAGCAGTGAGAAAAACATCACGGGGTGGTGCGCATTGTATGGGTGTGTGTTACATTAGATTCACTAGTAGCAGTGAGAAAAACATCACGGGGTGGTGCGCATTGTATGGGTGTGTGTTACATTAGATTCACTAGTAGGAGTGAGAAAATCATCACGGGGTGGTGCGCATTGTATGGGTGTGTGTTACATTAGATTCACTAGTAGCAGTGAGAAAAACATCACGGGGTGGTGCGCATTGTATGGGTGTGTGTTACATTAGATTCACTAGTAGCAGTGAGAAAAACATCACGGGGTGGTGCGCATTGTATGGGTGTGTGTTACATTAGATTCACTAGTAGCAGTGAGAAAAACATCACGGGGTGGTGCGCATTGTATGGGTGTGTGTTACATTAGATTCACTAGTAGCAGTGAGAAAAACATCACGGGGTGGTGCGCATTGTATGGGTGTGTGTTACATTAGATTCACTAGTAGCAGTGAGAAAAACATCACGGGGTGGTGCGCATTGTATGGGTGTGTGTTACATTACATTCACTAGTAGCAGTGAGAAAAACATCACGGGGTGGTGCGCATTGTATGGGTGTGTGTTACATTACATTCACTTGTAGCAGTGAGAAAAACATCACGGGGTGGTGCGCATTGTATGGGTGTGTGTTACATTACATTCACTAGTAGCAGTGAGAAAAACATCACGGGGTGGTGCGCATTGTATGGGTGTGTGTTACATTACATTCACTAGTAGCAGTGAGAAAAACATCACGGGGTGGTGCGCATTGTATGGGTGTGTGTTACATTAGATTCACTAGTAGCAGTGAGGAGAACATCACGGGGTGGTGCGCATTGTATGGGTGTGTGTTACACAAGATTCACTAGTAGCAGTGAGAAAAACATCACGGGGTGGTGCGCATTGTATGGGTGTGTGTTACACTAGATTCACTAGTAGCAGTGAGAAAAACATCACGGGGTGGTGCGCATTGTATGGGTGTGTGTTATACTAGATTCACTAGTAGCAGTGAGAAAAACATCACGGGGTGGTGCGCATTGTATGGGTGTGTGTTACATTAGATTCACTAGTAGCAGTGAGAAAAACATCACGGGGTGGTGCGCATTGTATGGGTGTGTGTTACATTAGATTCACTAGTAGCAGTGAGAAAAACATCACGGGGTGGTGCGCATTGTATGGGTGTGTGTTACATTAGATTCACTAGTAGCAGTGAGAAAAACATCACGGGGTGGTGCGCATTGTATGGGTGTGTGTTACATTAGATTCACTAGTAGCAGTGAGAACATCACGGGGTGGTGCGCATTGTATGGGTGTGTGTTACATTACATTCACTAGTAGCCCTGAGAAAAACATCACGGGGTGGTGCGCATTGTATGGGTGTGTGTTACATTAGATTCACTAGTAGGAGTGAGCAAAACATCACGGGGTGGTGCGCATTGTATGGGTGTGTGTTACATTACATTCACTAGTAGCAGTGAGAAAAACATCACGGGGTGGTGCGCATTGTATGGGTGTGTGTTACATTAGATTCACTAGTAGGAGTGAGAAAATCATCACGGGGTGGTGCGCATTGTATGGGTGTGTGTTACATTAGATTCACTAGTAGGAGTGAGAAAATCATCACGGGGTGGTGCGCATTGTATGGGTGTGTGTTACATTACATTCACTAGTAGCAGTGAGAAAAACATCACGGGGTGGTGCGCATTGTATGGGTGTGTGTTACATTAGATTCACTAGTAGGAGTGAGAAAAACATCACGGGGTGGTGCGCATTGTATGGGTGTGTGTTACATTACATTCACTAGTAGGAGTGAGAAAAACATCACGGGGTGGTGCGCATTGTATGGGTGTGTGTTACATTACATTCACTACTAGGAGTGAGAAAAACATCACGGGGTGGTGCGCATTGTATGGGTGTGTGTTACATTAGATTCACTAGTAGGAGTGAGAAAAACATCACGGGGTGGTGCGCATTGTATGGGTGTGTGTTACATTAGATTCACTAGTAGGAGTGAGAAAAACATCACGGGGTGGTGCGCATTGTATGGGTGTGTGTTACATTAGATTCACTAGTAGGAGTGAGAAAAACATCACGGGGTGGTGCGCATTGTATGGGTGTGTGTTACATTAGATTCACTAGTAGGAGTGAGAAAAACATCACGGGGTGGTGCGCATTGTATGGGTGTGTGTTACATTAGATTCACTAGTAGGAGTGAGAAAAACATCACGGGGTGGTGCGCATTGTATGGGTG